>NW_013549062.1:0-5685 GCF_000499425.1 Eimeria acervulina | reverse complement strand
GGTTGGGGGCCCCCTGGGGGGGGGGGCCCTGGGGGGCCCCTTCAAGAGCTTCCTGGGGGGCCCCTTGGGGGGCCCCTAATGGGGCCTGTGCTGCTGCTGCTGCTGCTGCTGCTGCTGCTACAGCAGCATTTTTAGCAGCAGTATTGGAAGCTGCTGCTCTTGCTTTTGCTGTTGCTTCATCAATGTAAGCCTTAGGGTGTGCATACACCTGAAGTTCTCCAGGTATTCTGCATGCAGCAGTTGCTGCTAATGCCTGGGGCTGATAGTATAATGAAGGATGAGAGGCTTCTTTATTATTATTGTTTGTTGGAGGGGTGAAGGTTTCACAGAGAGATATCGAAGGAGACAGAGACGGAGACACAATATAAGCAAAGTGAGTGCAGCCAAGGGCCTCTAAACACAGCTGCTGGCAGTCTTTTGCTGTTGCTGCTGCTGCTGCTGCTGCTGCTGTTGCTCCCTTTATTCGCTTATTAAACACAAAACAACTCTCAACAAAATCAAAAGTCTCATACTCCAATTCCTCTGCTGCTGCTGCACTTGCTGCTGCTGCTGCTGCACTTGCTGCTGCTGCTGCTGCTGTTGCTGCAGTGGGATTATGAGGGCCTTTCTGCAGCATATCTTGGGGTGTATCTGCAGCTGCGGTGTATCCGATAAACCAATTGTCTCCCTTTGTCTTTTCTGTTTCTTTATTTTGCTTCTCCTTCACGTCCTCGGAGAACGAATTAATGCTTCTGCTACTGCTGTTGCTGCTGCTGCTGTTGTTGCTGCTGTTGCTGCTGGTTAGTGTTTGCTGTTGGCTGTTTGTCTCTGTTTTGTCTCCCCCCAAGTTCGCAGCTGCTTCTGCTGCTGCAGCAGCAGCAAACTCCTTCTCTTTTACGCCATCTAGAGCATCTACAGCAGCAACAGTAGCAGCAGCATTAACAGCAGCAGCAGCAGCAGCAGCACGGTATTTGAGCTAAGGTTGTTTGTTCTACTGCACAACACCAATAGAGGCATCTCTTTTGCTGCTGTCTCCTTCTTTATTTATCTTTTGCTGTCTCCTTTCTCTCTTTTGTGTCTCTGTTCGTTTTCTTTTAATATTTTATCTGTCTGCTCTCTAACTCAGTATCTCCCTAACAAATTCACTTTGTTGTTGCTGCTGTTGTTGCTGCTGCTGCTGCTGCTGCTGCTGCTGCTGCTGCATTTGTTTACTTTCTTTTCTTTGTCTTGCATGCAGCTACTGCGTTGTTTTCTTTTGTTTATTATTATTTATTCGTTTGTGTAGTAATCCCTATTGTCTATAATTATTTATCTTCTTTTTTGTTGTTTATTTATTTACTTATTTGTCTTCTGCTCAGCAGCAGACAGGCAGCAGCTGCTGCAAGTGCGAGGCGAAGGGTTTATTAATCTTAGTATTTGTTTGTTCTAAATTGTTCCTTATCACCTGCTGCTGCTGCTGCTGCCTGCATGCATCATTAAGAGCGTGCATGCTGCTGCTGCTGCTGCTGCTGCAAGGCCCCATAAGAGCCGTGTATTCTCTTACCTTCAGCAGGAGCACTTTGCTGCCAGCCTGCGCTATAGGCGAGCTGCAGCAGCAGCAGCAGCAGCAGCAGCAGCAGCAGCAGAGGCAGCCGCGTTATGTTTCTGTACTGGATTATCATCCTCAAGACCTCCTCTGCATGCAACAGTGCACGCGCAGCAACAGCCCTTGTTTATTCTTGTTTTTTTGCTTCCTTACTCGCATGTGTTACAAGCAGCACTGCAGCAACTGCTGCAGCAGCAGCAGTTGCTGCTGCTGTTGCTGCTGCTGCTGCTGCGTGCGAGGGTCAGCAGCTGCAGAAAAGCAGCCAGAGCAGGAGCCGTCTGCTTGCTGCACACGGCCAATGTGTATTGCTTAGAGCATAGCAGCAGCAACGCAGCATCAGAAGTATAAGTGGCAGCAGCTGTAGCAGCAGCAGCAGCAGCAGGGATACGTTAGAAGGATTGTGCGCAGCTAATTGCTTTATTGGAGTATAAATCAATTAAAATTATTTATGCCTACTTATATCTGCGAAGCTGTGAGGCACAGCCCAGCGACTGCTGCTGCTGCTTCCGCCGCTGCTGCTGCAGGCAGTCCAGCAGCAGCAGCAGCAGCAGCAGCAGCAGGGGCGCGCGAGGCTGAGCAGGGGTGATCTTAAGCCCCCTGCTTGCTTTCAGCTAAGGAAAAAATGTAAAATAATTAATTAAGTTTAATTCTTCTTTATTTAAGTCAAAAGAGAGGCCTGCAGCAAGAAAGCCGCAACGCTCGCGGCTGCTGGGCGTTTGCTGCTGCTGCTGCTGCTGCTGCTACTGCTGCGGTGGTGG
Organism: Eimeria acervulina; assembly: GCF_000499425.1. Lineage (NCBI taxonomy): Eukaryota > Apicomplexa > Conoidasida > Eucoccidiorida > Eimeriidae > Eimeria > Eimeria acervulina. The sequence goes on along the minus strand of NW_013549062.1, from coordinate 3,363 downwards.
TGCTGCTGTGTATATGGGCTGCGTTATTTGCAGTAATCTGCATTAAAATAATTTATTAATTTAAAGTAGTATTGCTTGATCTAGTTTGTTTTATAAAAGTTTATAGAAAAACAGAGAGCAGCAAACGGGAGGGAACAGCAGCTACACGCATGCAGCAGCAGCAGCTATAGCGCAGCAAACGCAGGGGGAGGTGGGGGCATGTGTTTGCTGCTGGAGTTGAGCAAGAGCTTAGGGCTCTGCTGCTGTTTAATTGCGGTTGTATACTTTTTCAACTAAGAAGCTTAGAATCATCTCTCCTTCTGTTGCTGTATTATTTCTTTGTCGGCTATTTTAGGTTGCAGCTGAGTAGAGGCTTGTTGGGGTGGCTGCTGCTGCTGCTGCTGCTGCTGCTGCTGCCTTGTTGCTGCTACTAACAGGTTCTCTTCCTCTGTTCGTTTTGTTTCTTTAGAAAGCAGTTTTAATAGGGGTTTTCTGTTCTGCTTTTGCTCTCTGCTGCTGCCGCTCTGTTGCTCCTGCTGCTGCTGCTGCTGCTGCTCCCTCGCTACCACCCTCTTCTGCTGCGGCTTATGATGGAGCGTCCTTGCGGGCGCCGCTGCTTTCTTCTGTTTTTCTTCTTTTTCTTATCTTCATATTCAACTAGCAATGAGATTCTTGCTTCTGCTGCAGGGGCAGCAGAAGCAGCAGGGGATGCTGCGTTGCTGCTCGCTGAGCAGCCGCAGCAGCCTCCCCAGCAGCAGCTTCAGCAGCCGTCACAGCACTTGCAGCTGATGTCACAGCAACTAGGGGATAGCGAGCCTCTGGAAGGAGCAGCAGCAGCAGCAGCAGCAACAGCAACAGCAACAGCAGCAGCTGCAGCAGATTCAGATGATGGAGAAGAAGATATGTTTAATGACGATTCTACTCATCGTAGAGAAGAAGACAGGCCGAGGACAACTAAGCGTCTGTACACCACAAAGAGAAGCATGCGCCCGGGATCCAAAGGCGGGAACCAAGCAGCTCTAGGAAAAGTATTATCTGTTGCAGTGCTTGTGCTTATGGCTTGTATATTTCTGGGTTTACGCAGCAAAGGGGGCCCTCCTGAAGATGAAGAAGATGATGATGAGGAGGAAGAAGCAGCAGCAAGAGAGAAAGGAGACTCGCAGCAGCAGCAAGAAGACGTCGAACAGGATGAGCAGTAGCAGCACTATAGCCCCACGCATGCGCTCTGGCTGCCTACATTTCATCATGCAGCAGCAGCAGCAACAGCAGCAGCAACGGATGCTGCTGTTCCTGGTGCAGCTGTTGGCTGCGCTCTCGTCGCCTACGGGAAGCAGCAGCCTTGCAGGTGAAACGCAGTGCGCACCGATCGAAGGCAGCAGCAACAGCAACAGCAGCAGCAGAAGCAGCAGCAGCAGTACCAATCCTAGCAGCGGCTGCAGCAGCAGCAGTAGCAACAGCAGCAGCATTCGTCCCTCAACGTGTGCATGCAGCTGCTAGCGCCCCCTTTGCTTTCAGTGACGACTAGCGAGATCCTCTGCAACGCCTGCAGCAGCAGCTGCTGCAGCAGCAACAGCAGCAGCAACAGCAGCAGCAGCAACAACAGCAGCAGCAGCAGCAAAAGCAGCAGCAGCAGCGGGATTCCGGCGCAATGTGGGGTGCGGGCGAAGCTGGGTGCAGCAGAGCATAGAAGCCCATGGATGCATGCATGCATGCATGCATGCATTGTTAAGTACGTGGGTTTGGAGGAAGCAACAGAGGCCTGAAGGTCTGTGGGTTGGAGGTGTTGGCGTAGTGCCGCTCTTGAGATTGCAGTGTACGGTTTAAGGGCAGCAGCAGCAGCAGCAGCAGGAGCTGCTGCTGCTGCTGCAGCGGCTGTGGGAGAGAAATGCAGCTGCAGGGCGGTTGTTATGTTGTCATCGTTAGGTTTGCCTGCATGCGCATGCTTGTGGTTCGGGTGTCTATACAACTATGTATGCATGCATGCATGCATGCATGCGTGCATGCACTGAATGCTGCTGCGTGCGAAAGTGCATGCAGCAGCAAACGGTGCGTGTAGAAGCGTAGAAGAGTCTGGGAAAGCGGCTGCTGCTGTTGCTGCTGCTGCTGTTGCTGCTGCTGCTGTGGCAGTGGTGGGTTTGTCTTCCGGCCACAGCAGCAGCAGAAGCAACTGGGAAGACAAAGGCAGTAGCAGCAACACGTGCAGCAGCAACACCAGCAGCAGCAGCTGCTGATTGCAGCAGCAGCAGCAATAGCTGCTGCTGCTGCAGCAGCTGAGCTCTTAATAGTAGCACCTAACGCGCTGCACAGAAGACGTATCTTTCGGTGCAGCAGCGGCTCCTTAGGGGTGGCTGCAGCAGCAGATGCAAACCCTAAACCCTAAACCCTAAACCCTAACTGCAAACACCAGGGAGCCTCTTCGGCTACCTGGAGACAGCAACAAGGCTTGCATGCGCTTGCTTATTATACTTACTATATATTTATTGTCTCTTATATGAAGATTCTTAATTATATTTATTGTGCACTCTGTCGTTTGCTTCTTATTTATTTTAGTTTAAAGTTTTTCAGTTAGCATATTAATATCTTATTTAGTATATACGTATATATATATGTATATATATATATATATATATATACATATATGTATATATGTATATATGTATATATATATATATATATATGCATATATATATCTGTATGTTTATATTTCTAATATATAATAGCCATATATATATATATATAAATACATATATAATATATATATATATATAAATATATATATATATGTATGTATACATATGTATGTGTATATATTTATATACAATATAGTATTTAATAAGTATGTGGAGTATATTTGCATAGTATAGCATATAACAAACATAGAATATGCATATTATATATTTTATAGTAAATAAACATAAAATAAATATTTATTGTAGTGTATAATAACCATATAGAAGTATGTTCATATATATTTAATTCTGTATAATAAATATATATATGTAATATATATATATATATATATGTATATTTATATTTGTTTATAGATAGTGCTGTTTTATTTGAGGATTTTTAATAGACTGGGGCTGCATGCAAATACAAAGAGCAATGTAAATGTATTAATACAAATATAAAATATGTAAATATAAATATATAAATATATATAAATATAAATATATAAATATAAATATGTAGGTATAAATATATACATATAAATATATAAATATAATTATGCAAGTATAAATATATAAATATAAATATATAAGTATAAATATATACTGCATGCAAATATACTTCTTACGCTGTTGTTTGTATTTGCAGTGGCTTTGTCTTCACTAGAACAAATTATATATATATATATATATATATATATATATATATATATAT
>NW_013549063.1:0-5778 GCF_000499425.1 Eimeria acervulina | reverse complement strand
ATATATTAAACATATTATATATATATTATATATTATATATTATATATTATATATTATATTTTATATATTATATATTATATATTATATATATATGTATATACACCTGAGCGAGGACATGATCATTAGGCCCTTTGATGAGAATAGTGCAGCTCTTAGGGTTTAGAACGCCGTCTATGAAAGTAAACTTATCATCTCCTAGCGACTGTTCATACACCTCAGCAGCAAACCCTAAATCTTCTACACGTAGATCTTCGACGCTATTTACTGCGCTGCCGCCGCAACACAGCGGCAGCCTCTCCATGTTCCGCCTCTTAACCTGTAAAGACAATCACGTTGTTATTCTATTTATTTGCTTATTGTTTGTTTGTTTATTTATTTGCTTGTTGTTTATTTATTTATTTATGTATTGCATGTACAAATATATATCTATATATGTATGTATGTATGTATGTATGTATGTATGTATGTATGTATGTATGTATGTATGTATGTATGTATGTATACAGACAGATTTATAGATACAGACAATATATACAAATATATATAAAATTCTTTATGTAAGTTTTAAAGTAATAGACAAATAAATAAATAAAATAAATAGATAAATAAATAAATAAGTAGTGGAGGTGCATAGTACAATAAGACAGCTAAAGAAAAAATACAAAAACAATAAATAAATAAAAATAATAAATATATACATAGATATAGTTAACACCATCAGCAATAACAGCAGCAGCAGCAGCAACAGCAGCGACAACTGGAGCAACAGCAGCCACACCGTCAGCACCAGCACCCACACCAGCAGCAGCAGCAACAGCAACAGCAGCAGCAGCAGCAGCAGCAGCAGCAGCAAGTACCCTTCTAAGCGCCATGATGCCTTCTTTTGCGAGTAGATCTAAGCTTGGAGGATCGATCCCTTTTTGATTGAGAACAACAAAGTTTTTTTTATTTTCGGGTGTACATACAGCTCGTTTAAGCTGAATGATTTTATTAACTTTATCATCTGTAAACTTTCTCTCTGCCGCCACTAACTTCTCTCTTTGCTCAGCACTTGTGTAGAAGAAGCCTGCGTTTACTTCGCTCTTCTCGTACTCTAGAGATACATTACATGTCAAGATAAAACAATTCTTTAAATGCTTCGGCATGTCCGGGTGTCTACAGCCGTGATCAAGCACCATACCCTGTACACAAACAAAAAAAATATTATTTTATTATATTAATTTATTATATATATATGTATATATGTATATATATATGTTTATTTATTTATATATATGTACATTTGTTTATTTATTTATGTGGATGTATATTTGTTTATTTATATTTATGTATATTTGTTTGTTTATTTAGATGTATTATGTGTATGCATCTACATATCTATCTATCAATCTGTTTATCTGTCTATCTATCTATATGTACTCTATATATGTATATATATACATTTATAGATATATATATTTGTTTATATAACCCTACATATATAGCGTATATCTAGGGTTTAGGGTTTGCTATCTAGGTTTTAGAATTAATATACATAGGGCATATGTAGGGTTTAGGGTTTATTATTTAGGGTTTAGGGTTTATTATTTAGGGTTTAGGGTTTATTATTTAGGGTTTAGGGTCTGTTATTTAGGGTTTAGGGTTTATTATTTAGGGTTTAGGGTTTATTATTTAGGGTTTAGGGTCTGTTATTTAGGGTTTAGGGTTTTTTATTTAGGGTTTAGGGTTTATTATTTAGGGTTTAGGGTCTGTTATTTAGGGTTTAGGGTTTATTATACAGGGTTTAGGGTTTAGGGTTTAGGGTATTCAAATACCTTGACGAGCTTGGTTTCTTCTGCTAGACGATGCTTCATATGAAGAACCTCGACCATGAACAAATCTAACTCTTGCTTTGGAGTGTATATGCACATGACAGCATCTACAATATCTTCAGCAAGTTTATCCGCAAAAGAAGCAGATAACTTTGTTCTTAATGATGTACAAGCTACAGACACCTGAAGCTCCCGCTCCGGCAACTCCCCACTCGATATCTTCACCTGCATACACACAGACCCTAAACCCTAAACCCTAAACCCTAAAACCCTAAACCCTAAACCCTAAACCCTAAACCCTAAACCCTAAACCCTAAAACCTAAACCCTAAACCCTAAACCCTAAACCCTAAACCCTAAACCCTAAACCCTAAACCCTAAAAACCCCAAACGGCAAACGAAACCCTAAACCCTAAACCCTAAACCCTAAACCCTAAACCCTAAACCCTAAACCCTCAACCCTAAACCCTAAACCCTAAACCCTAAACCCTAAACCCTAAAACCCTAAACCCTAAACCCTAAACCCTAAACCCTAAATAAACCCTAAAACCCTAACCCAAACCCTAAACCCTAAACCCTAAACCCTAAACCCTAAACCCTAAACCCTAAACCCTAAACCTTAATTTTTTTGTCTTTTTTATTGGCGATGAACTTGAATGAATTTTTGTTCTCGAAAAATTTATTCTAAATAAACCCTAAACCCTAAACCCTAAACCCTAAACCCTAAACCCTAAAACCTTTACCTCGTCAAGCAACTCTAAAGTCTTTTTTCTCGCCTTATCAAAACCAGCACAGAGCAAACGCGGATGCACTCCCTCAGCAATAAACCTGAAGAAAAATAAAACAAAATAAACTTAAAAAAACAATAAATTAAATTAAATTAAATTAAATTAAACGGAGAACAAATAAATAAAATAGAGGAGGTTTAGATAGAGGTGAAAATGCGTTAAAAGAATAAATAAAAATAAAAAATAAATAAATAAAATAAAATAAGCAAAGAAACAAATAATAATATAATTAATAAATTAAATAAAGGTGTCAACAAATAAACAAACAAAACACAGAAAAACAAAAAAAAAATAAATGCAACAGAGACAGATAAAAGAAATTAAAATAAACAAAATATATAAATATATAAATAATAAAATAATAATCAATAAACAAATCAACAAAAAGCAGCCAAGACATACACAACCCTAAACCCTAAAACCCTAAAACCCTAAACCCTAAACCCTAAAAAAACAGACAGCGAGGGTTTAGGGTATAGGGCTAGCTAGACCTAGAATTGAGGAGACAGCGATGAAGACAGCGCATCAAAGCAGGAAAAAAAAACACATATTAGGGTTTAGGGTTTAGGGTTTAGGGTTTGTCGGCAAACCTCTCAGCTTGTCTCAGCAACTCTCCTACAAGCAGCACAGAAGACGTCGTCCCGTCTCCTGTTATTTCGTCTTGTGCTGCAGCAGCGCGAGCAATCAGTGCTGCTGTCGGATGCTGAATTTGCATTTCGTGCAGCAGCACACTACCGTCTTTTGTTAGCTTCAGCTGCCCCGCACCTGCAGCAGCAGCAGCAGCAGCAGCAGCAGCAGCAGCGACAATGGAGAAAACAGCAGCAGCAAAATGGGAGAAGAAGCAGAATTTGCAGCAGAAAGGAAGGTGAAGCGGCAGCAGCAGCAGCACCAAAAGAGCAGCAGCAGCAGCCAAAGAAACCCTAAACCCTAAACCCTAAACCCTAAACCCTAAGCGCTGATCCCTCAACGAAAAAACAACACGAAAAAAACAAAACAGCAGCAGATAGAGAGCAGCCACGTACAACCCATCAATCAATTGCAGCAGCAGCAGCAGCAGCAGCAATTCCCCCAGCAGCAACAGCAGCAGCAGCAGAAAAAGGCTAATCTGCTGCTTTCTCACCTCCTACAAGCATTTTAACAGTCCCCTTAGGGCCTAAGTTTGACTTCAATACATCTTGAAGCCCCTTCGCTGCGTTGCAGTTTGCTGCCAGTGCTGCTGCAGCGCGCAGCACATCTGCCTTCGCGTTAACCACAGACACGCTCATCCCTGCAGCAGCAGCAGCAGCAGCAACAGCAGCAGCAACAACAGCAGCGGCAGCAGCAGCAGGGAGGATGAAGCGCACAGAGGATTTCGAGTGGTGTCTTGGGCTACACCTGGTGCTACTGTTGCTCCTGCTGATGCTGCTCCTGTTGCTGCTGCTGCTGCTGCTGCTGCTGCTGCTGTTGCTGTTGCTGCTGTTGCTGCTATTGCTGAGTACTGTGTTGGTGGGGCTGCATGCGGAGGAGAAACCTCTGCTAAGGTCGTGGTATAACAAGTGTGTTCCGCTGCTGCTGCTGTAATTGCATTTGCTGCTGCATCTGCTGCTGTGTGCCCGTTGTTTCCGCCGCTGCTGCTGCTGTTGCTGCTGCTGCTGCTGCTGCAGTAGCCGCAGCAGCTGCTGCTGCTGTCTGTGAAGGGGGCGTGGGGAGGGGTTGTGTTCGACTCACTTGTGAGTTTAAAGAGTTGGGTTTAAACAAAATAGAGGAGCAGCAGCAGCTGCAGCAGGAGCAGCAGCGGCCGCAGCAAGAACAGCAGAGCAGCACCGGCAGCAGCAGTTAGTAGCGACAGCAGCAGCAACACCTGGAGGGTATTGGTGCTGCGCCTCAGTCAACCCCGATAACAATGTGGATGCGGGGTTAATAAAAGCCGTTTATAGCAGAACATTGCCTCATAGCACCTAAACCCTAAACCCTAAACCCTAAACCCTAAACCCTCTGGAGCTAAGGGGCGGCCCCCCAGCCCCAGCACCCTCCAGCCCCAAAGTGAATAATATATTATCAGAGTAAAGCTCTTTAAAATAAAAAGAAAGACAATTTAAGTTTATTTCTGTCTTATTTATATACTCTAAACTGCATCTATATTGAGGTGTACATACACCTCATATTAATGCAGACGCCGGCACCGCCGCAGCCGCAGGCCTCAAGAGAATAAAAAAGAATTAAAATTATTTTAATTTATTTCTTTTCAATTTATTAATTTAATATTTTTAATCTATTTCTCTATTTTCACTCAATTTACGCTGCTCTTCATGCCCGGAGCCTTCGGGCTTTGTAGGGATATAACAGCAACAGCACTCAGGCAGTAATTATAGTGAGGTGCGCAGACACCGCAGCAAATAAACAACAGAAGCCTCCAATTAAGAAAGGGCTCTCCTAAACGCATGCTTGCGCTCAGAAGCCCCCGATGCGCTGCTGCTGCTGCCCACCTACGAAGTAAGTCTAGGGTTTAGGGTTTAGGGTTTAGGTTGGTGAGTATCTTAGCAGCACTTTCATTGGCTGCTTCTAAGAGGACAACTGTCTAATTAAAAGTATATCCTGCTGCTTATGAGGGTTTAGGGTTTAGGGTCTAGGCGGCAGTTCCTAGACGAAAAGATAAAGCCTCCTTCCCCCCTTTAGACCCTAGGGTTTAGGGCCTGGGGTTTAGGGTTTGTGGTTTAGGGTTTAGGGTCCCTCTGCACGGGCCCCATATATTTCAGACGGCCTTGCAGCATCTCTGTTATATAAAAAAATGCATAAACCCTAAACCCTAAACCCTAAACCCCAAATAAGCAGACAAAATTGCCGCTACTACTCCAAACCCTATATAAACCCTATAAACCCAATAAACCCTAAACCCTAAACCCTAAACCCTCCTTCACATAAAGAATCCTCCCCCTCCAAAGCCTCCTCCTCCTCCACCGAAAGGGTCTTGAGGGGGCCCCCCCCTACCAAAGGGGTTGAGGGGCCCCCCGCTGAAGGGTGGCCCCCTTAATCCGGGGGCCCCCCCTAGGGGCCCCCCAGGGGCCCCCCCTAAGGGCCCCCCAGGGGCCCCTCCCAGGGGGCCCCCAGGGGCCCCTCCTAAGGGCCCCCCAGGGCCCCCCCCTAAGGGCCCCCCAGGGGCCCCCCCCAGGGGCCCCCCCCGGGCCCCCCCCCCGGGCCCCC
>NW_013549064.1:0-4480 GCF_000499425.1 Eimeria acervulina | reverse complement strand
ATTATTATTATTATTATTATTATTATTATTATTATTATTATTATTATTATTATTATTATTATTAGCAGCGTTTAATAAGACAGAACATAGAGAAGGCTGTTTATATCTTTTTTTATTATTTACATCTTTTATTATTTATATTTATATTTATTTATTTTGTTTTTCTTCTTTGCTGTTTTCTGTCTTCACTTTGTTTTTTTATATCTTTTTATCGTTTTGTCTGTCGCTGTCTCTGTCTTTATTTCTTTTATCTCTCTTTATTTTGCTTACCTACCCCTTCAGCTAGCTAGCTTGTCTTCAGCTAGCTAGCTTGTCTTCAGCTAGCTAGCTAGCCCTTTAGTTTATTTGTGTTTGTTTGTTTGTCTGTCTTTCTACCTGTCTTTTTATCTGTCTCTTTCTCTCTTTCTCTCTCTCTATTTGTCTAATTTATTTATTTATCTCTTCTTATCTATTTATTTATTTATTTATTTATTTATTTGTTTTATCTGTCTCTGTCTCTGTCTTTACTTCTACTTCGCTTTGTCTGTGCGTGCATTGATTATATGCTGTTTTTTTGCTGCTACTTCTTTTATTTGTTTATTTGTTTGTTTATTTGTTTATTTGTTTATTTGTTTGTTTTTCTGCATTTGTTTGTTCTTACGATGCCGACTGCTCTTTTTGTTTCTGTCTTTGTTTGTTTTATATAGATCTGAAGCTGCTGCTTCTTTATTATGTTTTTCTTTTGTTATTTCTTTACTTTGTTTGTTTTAGCGAGCGATCTTTGTTTTTATTTATCTTTTGTTTTATTATAAATTATAAATAATAAATTATTATTAGCAGAGTAATTGCTAAAGAAAATATATTATCTTACTTAGGGCTGCCGCTTGCAGCAGCAGATGCTTAGGCCAGTAGTTGGCTTGCCTTGCAGCAGCAGCAGCAGCAGCAGGAGTTGCTGCTGCTGCTGCTGCTGCTGCTGTTGCTGCTGCTGCTGTTGCAAGTTGAGCCGCTGCTCATCTAACAGGCAGCCACACTGCAGCAAGGAAGCACCTCTTTCTTCTTTCTGCTGCTGCAGCTGCAGTAGTTGTTGCTGCTGCTGCTGCAGCTGCAGTTGCTGCTGCTGCAGCTGTAGCTGCAGTTGTTGTTCCTGCTGCTGCTGCTGCTGTTGCTGTTGCTGCTATTGCTGCTGCAGCGGTTGGTTTTCGCGCTGCGCCGATGATGCACAGAGACTCATAGGAACTCCTCAGGTGCAGCATTTGTTTTGTTTTTATCTTTTAAATAATAAAATAATATATCTAATAATTATATATATATATATTATATACATACGACCTGAGCTTTTACAGGCCTTTAGTTTGTTTTGTTTTTGCTGCAGTCTCTTAGCTGTTTCTCTTCTTAGGGTGTTGATAACTGTAGCAGCAGCAGCAGCAGCAGCAGCGCTGTTATTCAGAAGCAGAGTTAATATAAACAAATTAGTAAAATAATATTGTTTCGCTTATAAGAACTATGTTAGGGTAGAGCTGATGAAGGACAGCAATTAATTTTGTCGGGCTTTGTTTGTCTAGAGAATATCTCTTCATCAAAATACATATTCACAAATGCAGCAGCAGCAGAAGCAGCAGCAGCAGCAGCAGAAGCGGCAGAAGCAGCAACAAAGAAGTAAAAACAGCAGCAGCAGCATTAGAATCAGCAGCAACAAAGATATAAAAACAGCAGCAGCAGATATTATTTTATTTTATTTTCGTCTTTCTCTTCTCTATTACTTCACTTCTTTGTGAATAATTATACGCAATATATATATATATATATATATATATATATTATATCTATTATATATATATATATTTATATACTGTCATATATGCAGGTGTATGAGGCTGAAACAAATATATTCTTTGAATTACATCGATATAAATAAATAAATAAATAAATAAATAAATTTTAACTTTAAATTAAAATAAAAATTATTTCTGCTGTCTGTGCTCTGCTGTACACGTAGATGAAAATTTATATTGAGGGTTTTGAGTTGAAGACGTGTTTGTAGACATTATAAAATAAAAAATATTAATTAAATATATATAAATATTTATTTATTTTATTGTTTTTATTATTTAATATATTTTTACTTATTTGCTGTCTTACTTAACCTTCGCTTCGCCGTGCTGCGAGACGTCGCGCAAGCTGCTGCTGCTGCTGCTGCTGTTGCTGCTGCTGCTGCTGTTGCTGCTGCTGCTGCTGCTGCTGCTGCTGGTGTTGCTGCAGCTGGTGTTGCTGCTGTTGCTGCTCTGCTGTTTATGTTGCTGTTGTAGTTGTTGTTGCTGCTGTTGCTGTTGGTGTTGCTGCTGTCATTGCTGTTGCTGCGATTGTTGTTGCTGCTGCTGCTGCTGCTATTGCTGCTGCTGCTGCTGCTGCTGTTAGTTTGCTGCCCGCTCCTTTCACACTTTATCACAACAAATAAACAAAACCCCAAGACCAAACAAACAAACAAACAAATAAATAAAGAGAATTAAACAAACAATAAATAAATAAATAAATAAATAAAGATAAAGATAATTAAATAAAGTTAAATAAATATATTTTTGTTTGCTTTGCAGGAACGGCTTGGCAGCAGCCGCGCACAGCTAGGAGGGTTTTGTTTTCAGTGGTTTTGTTTAAACTCTGTAGATTTATTATTTGTTGCTGCTTACTCTGCTCTTCTTAATGTTGCTGCTGTTGATTTGCTGCTGCAGCAAACAGCAGCAGCATTTCAGCAACGCATTGAGCCGCTTGCTAGCGGTGAGAGAAGCTCTGCCCTATTCTATTTTATTTATTTTATTTATTTATTTATTTATGTTTATTTATTTATTTATCTATTTTATTTATATTTGTTTATTTAGTTAGTTAGTTATTTTTATTTTGTTTGTTTTTATTTTGTTTGTTTGTTTGTTTGCTTGGTTGTTTGTTTTATTTATTTATTTTTATTTGTTTTGTTTATGTGTTTTATTTATCTCTTTTACCTATTTATTTTTATTTGTTTATCTTTATTTAACATATATTTATATTTATATTTATTTGTTTATTTTTATTTATTTTTGTTTATTTTGTTTATTTTTACTTCTCTTTTATTTATATATACATTGATTTATTTATTTTTGTCTATTTGCTTAATTTATATATTTGTTTGTTTTGTTTATATATATTTATTTATTTTATTTAAAGTGTTTGTTGTTTGTTTTTAATCTCTCTCTCTCTCTCTTTATCTCTTCATCTTTTTAATTTATATATTTTTATTTGTCTCTCATCTCTTTTTTATATTTCTTTTGTTTTAAACGGCTCTCTTTATTTATTTTATTTTATTTATTTTATTTATTTTTATGCTATCTTCTTCTCTCTTTATTTATTTGTTTATTTGTGTTATATCTTTTTATATATTTTTATATATTTAATTATTTGTTAAATTTATTTTTACTGTTTTTATTTCTGTCTCTTTTGCTTTTGTCTGTCTCTCTCTTCTCTCAGCATAAATAAATAAATAAATAAAATTAATAAATAAACAAAACAAACAAACAAAACAAATAAAAAATATATATATTAATATATTTGCTTCATTGTTTATAACAAAACACATAAATATATATACATACATTTATCTATTTATCTATTTATTTTTAAATAACAAAACAAACAGATATATACATGCACACACACATATATATATTTAATATATTTAATATATATTTATATTTATATTTATATTAATTAATTAATTAATTAATTTATTTATTTATTTATTTATTGTTTATTTTGTTTGCAGTTCTAGACTATCCGCTGTTTGTCGGAAGTTCGCCCGACCCCTTTGATCAAACATTCCTAAAAATTCTTTCAGACACGCAGCAAACCAAACAGCAGCAGCAGCAGCAGCAGCAGCAGCAGCAGCAGAGGAAGCGCGGCAGCAGCAGAGACACTAAACGAGGGAAAGGAAGCAGCAGCAGCAGCAGCAGCAACAACAGCAGCAGCAGCAGTAAGCGCTTTATTTTCGTTGGTGTATGCACGATTTACTATTTGTATATTCATCTGCTGCAATTGCTGCTGCTGCATTTGCTGCTGCTGCATTTGCTGCTACTACTGCTGCCTGTTCTGCTGCTGCAATTGCTGCTGCTGCATTTGCTGCTTTAATTTGCAGCAAGAAGAAGACAGAGAGCGGCGACTGGCAGGCGTTAGAGAGACAAACCTACGGTCGGTATTCAACACAAGACCTGGGGTGTATAGGCAGATGAATATATAAATATAAATATAAATATAAATATATATATATATATAATTATATATATGTGTTTATGTATATGTATGTATATTTATTTATGTTTATATGCGTTTATGTATGTTTGTATATGTTTTAAGCATATTTACATGTATGTATATTATATATATTTTTATTTATATCATATATTTGCATGCATATATAATATATATATATATATATATATATATACTGCTAAATCTATCTCTAGTATAATATATACAC
>NW_013549065.1:0-5000 GCF_000499425.1 Eimeria acervulina | reverse complement strand
AATACTTTTGATTTAAAAACCCGACACAATTGTTTATCCAGGGGCCTGCAAACAAAAGCAAAAAAAAATTTATTATATATTTAATATATACACTCAACCGTATACTCTATTTAGCTAGCCCCTTATCACAAGCAGCAGCAGCTACAGCAGCAGCAACAGCAGCAGCAGATGCAGATGCAGCAGCAGCAGAAGAGGCAAAGGAGACAAACAGACAAAAAGGAGACAGAAAAGAGACTCAAAGAAGAGATAAAGGAGACAGAAAAGAGATAAAAAGAAGAGAGAGAAAGGAGACAGACAAAAGAAGAGACAAAAAGGAGACAGAAAGGAGACAAAAAGAAGAGACAGGAGAGATACAAAAGAGATTACAAGGAGACAAAAACCAGAGACAAAGGAGACAAAAAGAAGAGACAAAGGAGACAGAAAGAACAGAGAAAGAAGACAGAAAGAAGAGACAAGAAGGAGACAAAAAGGAGACAAAAAGAGACAAAAAGGAGACAGAAAGGAGACAAAAAGAGACAAACAGAGGAGACAAAAAGAGACAAACAGAAGAGACAAAAAGAGACAAACAGAAGAGACGAAAAGGAGACAAAGCTGACAGTGATGATCCATCTTAATAATGCAGCGGCGACAGCCCGAGCAGTGATGCGCGCGAAGAGGTTTATATGACTTGCAGCGTGCGCAAACTTGAGGAGACACTCCGAACTCGAGAGCCTCTCCTCTGCTGTCTCCAGACACAGCCAGCTCCCGAGTCCCTGCATGCACCAGCAGCAGCAGCAGCAGCAGCAGCAGCAAGAGTAGCAGCAGCAGCAAGAGCAGTTGCAGCGGCAGCAAAAGCAGTAGCAGCAGCAGTAGCAGCAGCTGTAGCAGCAGTTGTAGTAGTAGCAGCACAAGTAGCAGCAAAAGCAGCAGCAAACGTAGCAGCAGCAGCAGCAGCAAGGCTGCGCTTTGGTGCGCGTACACCCGAGTTATTTGTTTATAGAGCATTTGTCTGTCCCTACCTAAATAATTTTTTAATAGTCGCAGAGGCAAGCAGAGACAGCGCAGCAGCACACGCAAATGTCTCCTTTTTGTCTTGAGCTTGCTGCTGCTGTTGCTGTTGCTGTTGCTGCTGCTGCTGCTGCTGATATCCCTACGTTGTTGCTGCCTTAAGCAGCAAAAAGCACCCCCGGAAGACCCTGCAGAGCCGCCGCTCCCCCTTTGCTGCTGCTGCTGCTGCTGCTGCTGCTGCTGCTGCTGCTGCAGCTCAGGAGACAGAGGCACAGCCCCCGGGTTCCCGAATGCACATTTTAAATGCGAAGCTGCTGCTAAAACAGCAAACAGCTGCAGCAAAGAAATCAGCAAAAATCGCCAGACACCCAAAGACAACCTGAAAATAAAAACAAACAAATAATAACAAATAAGTTAAATAAATTAATAATTAAATAAATAAATTAATAATAAATAGGAAGAAAACGAAGCAAACAACGAAAAGAAAAGACAGCATGAAGGCAGATATATATATATATATACATATATATACATATATATAATATATAATATATAGATATATATATTTATATATTATATATTTGTTTCTGTGTCTGTTTGTCTCATTATCTGTCTCCTCTCTCCTTCTTTGTTTTGTGTTGCGGCTGTCTGCTTCTGGGCTGTATGCGCAACGCGTCCGCATGCGCAGCAGCAGCAGCAGCAGAAGCAGCAGCAGCAGCAGCAGAAGCAGCAGCAGCAGCAACTCACCAATTAAGAAGACAAGAAGAGACAGAGTAGTTTGAAAATAGCAGCAGGGCATGCGTCTAAGCGCACACACAGCAGCAAACGCAGCAAAAGCAGCAGCAGCTGCAGCAGCAGCAAAAGCAGCAGCAGCAACTGCAACAGCAGCAGTTGCTAGTGCAGCAGAGGCAACACTAGCAGTAGTTGCAGCAGCACGAGCAGCACAAGAAGCAGCAGCAGCAGCAACAGCAGCAGCAGAAACACTATACGTCTGCACGCATGTTATACATGCGTGCAGACGTATATATGAGCAGAAAAAGATCAAGAGACAGCAGCAAAAGTAGCAGCAAGAAGCAGCAGCAGCAGCAGCAGCAGCAGCAGCAGCAGGTGAACGGCGACAAAGCCGAGAACAGAGAGAAGTAACAGCCAAGCAAACAAACAAACAAATAAACAAATTAAAAAGATATTTAATTAATAATAGTATTAATAGAAGCCCTACCAGCAGCATGCAGAAGGCTCCGCAAGGATCTCTCGTAAACCACAGCGATGTCTTCGTCATTGCAGTGTACGTACACCTCAAACAGACGACAATGAACAAGCAATCTACAGTGCTGCTGCTGCTGCTGTTGCTGCTGTTGCTGCTGCGGTGATGCTGCTGCTGCTGCGGTGATGCTGCTGCTGCTACGCTGATGCTGCTGCTGCGGTGATGCTGCTGGTGCTGTTGTTGTTGTGGCTGCTGCTGCTGCTTCTTGTGGATGCTGCTGCTGCTGCTTCTTGTGGATGCTGCTGCTTATGCTGTTGTTGCTGTTGTTGCTGCTGTTGTTGCTGCTGTTGCTGCTGTTGTTGCTGCTGTCGTTGCTGCTGCTGCTATCGATGAGTCCTTCTATTCAGGTGTATGCACGCATGCACAGACAAAATAATATTCTCGGGGCTTTCCCAGCCTGCTGCAGCAGCAGCTGCTGCTGCTGTTGCTGATGCTGTTGCTGTTGCTGTTGCTGTTGCTGCTGCTTTTGCTGTAGCAAAAGAATCACCTGCTGCAGCTGGGCCTGCAGCAGCAGCAGCAGCAGCAGCAGCAGCAACAGCAGCAGCAGCAGCGGCAGCCCTTAGTTAGGGCCCATTAGGTCGGCTGCAAGGAGACACCTGAATCTCTGCTTTTGCTGCTGTGCTGCTGCGTCTTCTGTTGATGTAGAAGCAATGAAGAAGTAAAATAATAAATAAATAAACAACAAGACAGCAGGGGATTGCGAAGATCTTCAAGTGTCGCCTTTTTGAGGTGTACAGGCACCTCAACAGCAGCAAATTGATATAGTTAAAGTAAGTTGTTGTTACAATGAAAATAAAAACTCTGCTTCTTCTTCTTATAAATTATCAAAAATAAAGAAGGTGAATGTCCTCATGCTGCTGCTGCTGCTGCTGCTGCTGCTGCTCTTCTACTGAGCTGCAGATACACCTGAAATAGAGTTACAGACAAACACTACCACAAAAGCCTCCTGCTCCAGTTCCTACTGCTGCTGCTGCTGCTGCTGCTGCTGCTTTGAGTCAAGCAACCTCTGCTGCTGCTGCTGCTGCTGCTGCTGCTGCTCCCACTGTATATCTCAGACCTTCTAGCAGCAAAAGAATAGACGAAGATATTAATTTTAATCAAATTAATTAAATTAAAAAAGAAGAAATGCAATAAACTCCACAAACAACAAACGTTTTAACAGACCTGTACAGCCGCCCAGCTGTACATACACCGCGGGGCCTCTAGGCATGCAGCGCCTCAACAATGAAGAGAAAGAAAGTTGTTAAAAGACATATAAAATAAACAAATTAAATAAATTAAATAAATATAAATAAAAATAAATGATTAATACACGAAATTACTGCGTTGTTTATTCTTTATTTTCATTTCTACCGCCTATACAACTCATTATATACAGAGCTGCCTATACACCTCAGATGCTCATTTTTATATTCAGTACAATTCTGCTTTCTTTGCTGCTTACTCCATTACCGGGCCCCAAACACCTCCTTATTGAAGGTGAGATCGCAGCACGGGCTATAAATATTGATGTGTTGCTGCTGCTTCCTGCATTTGCTGCTGCAGTACCTACATTTGCTGCTGCAGTAGCTGCATTTGCTGCTGCAGTACCTACATTTGCTGCTGCAGTACCTACATTTGCTGCTGCAGTAGCTGCATTTGCTGCTGCAGTCCTGTGTGTCTGTTATGGGTAGGAGAAGCATTTGTTTATTTATGTATGTTAGCTACTGTAGAAAAAAGAGGTGTATAATATATATATATATATATATATATGTATATGTATCTAAACCCTATTAACAAAAGAGCTGCTTAGCACATCAGTATAAACAAGAAAAACTTATGATGTCTATTTGAAATGCAACTAAAGATATATTTTAGCCTATATATCTTTAGTTGTATTAAAACTTATTCTTCTTTCTTAGAAGAAGTTTTAATAAAGAAGGCGGTGAAGAGATATGCTGACAATATAATAAATAATAATATCTTTATTGATCATTGTATTTTAATATATTTATTAAAGAGATGAAGCAGCAACGACATTTGTTAGAATAAAATAAACAAATGCATTGTTTATATCTTATTTAAATTAATTTACTATAGATATAATATCTTTATTATTATTCTTTTATTATTATATATTTAAATTCTATCAGCTTAAAAACTAAGAGAGACAGATTCAGACATGTTTATAACCCGCTTCTCTGTTCTAACTCAGCTAAGCTATATTGCGTGAACTATAAAAATAAATTAATTAAAATATCTTTTAAAATATTAAACTGATGCATCTTACCTACAATGCAAAAAGAACTCATAAACATAGTAGCTGTCTCTGCTCTTATATATATATATATATTAGATATATAGATATAGATATAGATATATAGATATAGATATAGATATAGATATAGATGTAGATATAGATATAGATATATATATATATATAGATATATATATATATATATGTATAGATATAGATATAGATATAGATATAGATATAGATATAGATATAGATATAGATATAGATGTAGATATAAACAATTCGTTCTACTGTATATATTTTTATGTTATAGAAATAAATAAATAAATACATATATATATATATATATATTTATACATACTTATATATTTATATATTGATGCAGCAATAAATATATTATTAAATATAAACATAAACATAAATATATATATATATATATATTTTTAATGTTAATGTATTTACAAATCTAAGCAACACAGTTAGCTAAATCGGTTTAAAGTTTGTTAAATTTTG
>NW_013549066.1:0-5293 GCF_000499425.1 Eimeria acervulina | reverse complement strand
GTCTCTTCATCTGTCTCCTCATCTGTCTCCTCATCTGTCTCCTCATCTGTCTCTCTTTCTCTCTTTGTCTGTCCCTTTTTGTCTGTTTTATGTTCATTTGTATCCTTTGCTGTCTCTTTATCTGTCTCTATCTGTCTCCTCCCCTATCTGTCTCCTTACCTGTCTCCTGTCTCCTTTTCTGTCTCCTTATCTATCTCTGTATCTGTCTCCTTATATATCTCTTTGTCTGTCTCTTTATCTGTCTCTTTATCTGTCTCTTTATCTGTCTCTTTATCTGTCTCTTTATCTGTCTCCTTTTGTTTGTCTCCTTTTGTTTGTCTCTTTTCTGTCTCTTCTTTATTTATTTGTCTCCTCCTCTCTGTCTCTGTCTCTTTTTGTTATATTTCTTTTTCTTTGTCTGTCTCTTTAAGACATCATCAGCACTTGCGTCTCCTTATTAGCTGCCTATACACCTCAATCAACTAATCTGCTGCTGCTGCTGCTTCTACTGGTATTGTTGCTGCTGCTGCTACTATTAGTATTGTTGCTGCTGCTGCAGCTACTACTGTTGCTGCTGCTGCTGCCACCCATAATGCTGCTGTCTAGCCTCCTCATTTTAATTACTAAAAGTACAGTGCAGCAGCAACAGCCGCTCTGCAGCAGCAGCAGTCGCTCTGCAGCAGCAGCAGCAGCAGAGAGATACACCGACCAACTCCTCTTTAAATAAACCAAAAGAAGGTGTCTCCTCTGTCTCCTTTTATTGTCTTTATTTAGTCATTAACGCATGCGCATGCAGCAAGAAGCTCATGCAGCAGCTGCTGCTGCTGCAGCTGCTGCTGCCCCAGCGCACCAAGTAAGGTGCAGCAGCCACCGCAGCTGTTGCTGCAGCAGCCGCAGCAGCAAAAAAACTGCTGCAGACGACTGAATGCGCTGCTGCTGTTACGACACTTGCGCAGGACCGCTCGCAGCTGCTGCTGCTGCAGCAACAGCTGCAGCAGCAGAAGCACACAGCTGCTGCTGCTGCCTCTCATTTGTTGTACTTTGGTGTATGCACTGCATGAGGTGCTGCAGCATCAGCAGGAGGTTTACTTGCTGCTGCCGTTGCTGTACGCGTTGTGGCTGCTGCTGCTGCTGCTGCTGCTGCTGCGGCAGTTGTAGCAGGAGCGCAGCAGATCACCAAGCATCTCCCTGGGGTGTATTGACTAGTGGATGCATTTCGAGGTGTTGTCTGCTGCTGCTGCTGCTGCCGGTGCTGCTGCTGCTGCTGCTGCCTATTACCCTCCTTGCTGTTAGGGGGCCCCCCAGATGTCTTGCTGCTGTCTCGATAATATTTTGTTTAATGTACTTCCACCTTAAAACCTCAGGCGTTCGTTTGCTGCGAGAAGTACAAATAAAGAGGAGACACAAAGCAAGCAGATAAGCAGCAGCAGCAAGAAAGCAGCCTGCTGCTGCTCTCTGCTTATCTTGCAGAGACAGCGGAAATGTATCAACATTAAAAACAAAGACAGCACCGCAATAACTAAAAAATACAACGCCCGAAACAAGAACACCAACGGCGCATGCAAAGCCCCAAGACACACTCATTGCTGCTGCTGCTGCTGCTGCTGCTGCTGCTGGTGCTGCTGTTGGTGTTGCTGGTGTTGCTGTTGTTGCTGTTGTTGCTGTTTCTATCCTTTAATATTTGCTGCTGCAGTTGTTTTTAAAGCCCCGTTTCTGTATCTCTGCTGTTCTGCTGCTGCTTCTTTTGCTGCTGCCTCTTCTTCTGCTGCTGCTTCTTCTTCTGCTGCAGTTGCTGCAGTTGCTGCAGTTAAGTCTTGATATAATCCGCAAATATTTTATTTATTTCTGCTTCAAAGAGAGCACATCTTAAGGGCATGTCTATATCATAGAAAGGGTTCTTCAACCCATAGTCGCAGTATGCTGCATACACCCGAAGGAGACAGACACCTGCTTGCTGAGCGGAGACAGTTGTGCTGCAGACTAAAACAAAGCGTAGGCCTATACACACGCATGCAAACAAAACATATATTGTTTAGTTATATTTATTTATATTTATTTATATTTATTATTTTATTTACTTTATACATACTGCATGCTAAGCTGAAACCCACGTATCTGCATGCAAGATAGAAAAGCATTAAAAAACATATATATTATATATATTATATATTATATATTTTATATCTCCTATATATATAAGACTGCATGCATGCAGCAGCAGCAGAGACAGCATACATGCATGCAGCAGCAGATACAGCATATATGAATGCAGCAGCAGAGAGAGCATGCATGCAGAGACTCTATATGCATGCATGCATGCATGCATAGATGCAGCAGCAGAGACTCTATGCATGCAGGCAGGCATGCATGCATGCATGCATGCATGCATATATAGATGCGTAATATACCCGTGAGAGTCTCTAGACACTGCAGATTGAACTGAGGTGTCTCTACGCAGGTAATGCCTTTAGCAGATAGAAAAGCAAATGCACTCTTCGGCAGAGCAGCAGGAGGAGACAGCTGAGCAGCAATCTCGCACAGCCCATGAAAGGTTGATGCTTGTCTTATAATGTCGTTCGCTTTGATGCTGGGGCCTTCAGTAAAACTCTGAAAATAAATAAATAAATAAATAAATATATAAATGAAGAAATAAATAAATTAATAAAGAAAGGTCTTGAGAATTAATTAATTTGGAGACAGGAAGCAGCAGCAACAATAACATACAGATAATCTGCTTTATTAGTTATTAAACGGTGCTGCTGCTGCTGCTGCTGCTGCTGTTGCTGCTGCTCGTGTGTTGCTGCTGCTGATGATGATGCTGCTAGTGCTGCTGCTGCTCCTGCTGCTGCTGCTGTTGCTACTCTTGCTGCTGCTACTGCTGTTGCTGCTGCGGCTCACGTGCTGCTACTGCTGTTGCTGTTGCTGTTGCTGCTGCTGCTGCTGCTGAAGCAAAAGATCTTAGAGAGCTAGCTGCGCTTACACGGTGGAAGACAAGACTCCCGTTCTTGTTGTTTATAAACAGAGAATACATCTTAGTTGCTGCCAGCAGCAGCAGCAGCAGCAGCAGCAGCTGGCTGTACACCCCAGTGGGCGTAGGGCTGCTGAGTAGAGAGGTGTATGTATATAAAGGAGGAGCAGCAGAAAATAGATAAATAAAAGCAGATAATTTTAATAAGCAAACTAGAAACAAACTGCAGCCAGCTCAGGTGTACAGACACCAGAGCCCCAGCGGCTGTTAGCAATACAGGCATGCAGCAGCAGCAGCAGCAGCAGCAGCAGCAGCAGCAGCAGCAGCAGCAGCGGAGATATCGTAATACAGCCAGGATGTGTCTCTCCTCTTCTTTTCTAAGTAATGTGTCTCCTTGCTTCTTTATGTTTTTTTATTTATTTTTATTATTAATTTTATTAATAATAAAATAAATAATAAGAGAAGCTAAACCACAGAGAGACAATTATATAGAGCTGCTGCTGCTGTCTACAGGGAGACCGACAGCAGCAGCAAAAAATTAATTAGTGTTTTTTCTGCTGTACACTTAAATAAAATAAATAAATAAATAATAAACATAATTTATTATATTATTTTTTGCTTTTGTTTGCAGTGCTTATATCCATTATTATAGAGACAAAAAGGAGGTGTAGCTCTGCTGCTGTCTGCTGCTGCTGCTGCTGCTGCTGCTGCTGCTGCTGCTGCAGAACAGAGACAGATTCTAAGGTTATAAAAGAGAGACAGATTAAAAGGAGACAAAATAGAGACAGTTGCTGCTCTGCTTGCTGCAGCGTGCTTAGCAGCAACCCCACAGCAGCAAATATAATAATATATTTTTATTATATCTGTCTCTGTCTCTGTCTCTGTCTCCGCATACACTCTTTCTTTGTCTCCTCCCTTCAACTCTGTCTCTGTTGTCTCTTTATTTTGCTGTCTTGTTCTAACTAGCAGGGAGGAGGCATAGCGATATAACATTATTTTTATTTTATTATTATAAACACACTTATTATTTTTATTATTTTATGTTATTATTATATTATTATTTTATGTTGTTATTATTATTATATTATTGTGTTATTTAAATAATACATATACATATATATATATATACATATACATATATATATATATATATGTATATAGGGGGCCTCCTGT
The DNA here is from genome assembly GCF_000499425.1 of Eimeria acervulina. Classification (NCBI taxonomy): domain Eukaryota; phylum Apicomplexa; class Conoidasida; order Eucoccidiorida; family Eimeriidae; genus Eimeria; species Eimeria acervulina. The sequence continues at coordinate 1,173 of NW_013549066.1, read as the reverse complement.
CTGTCTGTACACCCCGCGGAGCAGCAACTCGCTGCTGTTTTTGTTGTTGTTGTTGCTGCTGCTGCTGCAGCGGCTTTGAGGTAAACCATTTAAACTCCCTATACACTGCAACGTACGAGTAAACAACAGCAAACTGCAGCCGCTGCTGCTGCAGGAAGGAGACAGCAACTGGAGACAGTTGCTGAGGAGATTGTATGCCGCACGACCTTTATAAAGACAAACAAAAAAAACAATATTAATCTCCCTGTCTCCTGTCTCTTCTACTTTGCTGCTGCAGACAGTGCAACAGCACTAAGCGCAACAGCAGCAGCAGCAGCAGGCGTACCCGCAGCAGCAGCAGCAGCAACCCGCAGCTTACAAGTGCAGCAGCTTTCTTGGGTGTTGTACATTCATCTCCTTAAGTAGAATTGAGGTCCCCAAAACAAAAACCTAAACCCTAAACCCTAAACCCTAAACCCTAAACCCTAAACCCCTAAATAAAGAGCCTTAAGAGAAGCTGAAGCACTCGCTGTGGAGAAGGCGAGGAAAAAGCAGCAAATAGTTGCACTTGCAGCAGCAACCGCAGCAGCAGCTGCTGCTGCGGTTGCTGCAGCAGCAGCAGCAGCTGCTGCTGCTGTTGCTGCAGATGAACAATTAGTAACAGTGAAAGGCGCGGCAGCAGAACAAATGAATATCTGCTGCTGCCGCTGCTGTTGTTGTTGTTGCTGCTGCTGCTGCTGTAAGAGCAGCAGCTTGATGCTGCTTGTCTCCTCTTTAAATTTGTCTCCTCTTCGTATCAGAGGCGCAGCAATTAATAACTATGCAAAACCCTAAACCCTAAACCCTAAACCCTCAAGCCCTAAATTCAAAACCTTATAAGGAGCTGATGCACTTGCTGCAACAATGCAAGAAGAGACAGTTCAGGTGTACATACACCTCAGCGCAAGAAAGAAGGGAAGGGGGGAGGGGCCAGCGGAGCAGCCAACCCAGGCTGCTGCTGCTGCTGCTGCTGCTGCTGCTGCTGCTGCTGCTGCTGGGTGTTACTTCCAGCAGCTGCTACGGGGGGAGTACCGAAGGGAAACGCAATGGGGCTTGTAGAGGGTCCGCCTGCAGCAGGCACAAAACCCTAAACCCTAAACCCTAAACCCTAAACCCTAAACCCTAAACCCTAACCCCTAAACCCTCCTACCCCCT
>NW_013549067.1:0-5097 GCF_000499425.1 Eimeria acervulina | reverse complement strand
ATATATATATATATATATATATATATATATTGTGCATAAATATTATATATATATGTATACATATATATGTGCATGCATATCTATATATTGCTTGTTTCATATTTCAGGCACTTGTGTAATGCTGAATATCACTTATAAACATTTCTTCACACTTGATTTTGATTTCGTGCATACTTCCAATTTTCTGTTGTTTTTCTTCAGTCCTTTATTGTTCTTTCTGGTGTTCGCTGCTCCTGAGGCCCCTCCGTCAGCCTCCACTGCTGGGGTAAATCAGTGAAAAAGAAGCAAATATGAAATTGATTTCTTCAGCCGTCTTCTCCTCTTCTTAGGCTTGGCTTTCACCACAACAAGTCGAGTAGATGCAGCAGAAACAAAGAAGAATAATGCAAACGGCCTTTAAAAGAACATTTCCTCCTTCTGGAATGGCTTGAGTTCTAAACAGAATGTGCTGCTGAAATGCATCCGTTCAAGTCGTTAGGGTGTGTGGGTGCGGGTAGAGACATACAGAAAAGCAGACAATAGTAGAGGCTGTCTTAATGCTTTTCCGTTGCTTTCATGAGTCTATTGAAATACAATTTAATAATTAATCAATTTAAAACGAAAGAAAAGCGATAAAAGGAATCCGCGAATTTCGTGACTTCACGCCTTCTGCGTTTCACTTTGAGGGTTTAGGGTTTCAGCAAACCCTAAACATAATCATTTTGAAAACCCTGCAACTGCTGCAGAGCATCTTTTCCGTTGTTTATTTGGCCTTTAGCCACAGACTTGCCACGCTTTCGCCTTTTTAAAAGATGAATTCCCGTTGAATACTGCAGCTGAAACGCAGGTGAGTTCACGATCATGGTGTACCTGCCTATACACCCGAAAGTTGCACGCTCCATTCAAAAGGTTGAATGTAGGGAAAGAAAGGGAGAAATGAGAATATTCAGGGCGGAATAGCAATGAAAAGAAAGACTTTTTGGCGGCTTCTTTTCGCCTGCAACGGCGCTGCAGCCATTCGAGAGAATGCAAAACAAAAAAATTATATTTCGCCTTTCACTTTTCCCCCGCCAGAACCCCCGCGGGAGCCTCTGCGTGCACGTCGCGTTCGTCCTTATGAACGAATTGCAGCGACAGCACCTGAAAAAGAAACATTAAAGAAAGACCTTTCAAGCGCAATGGAAGAAACAGAAAAAGAAATAGAAGAAACGCTCGGAGGACCGCCAGCTGTTGAACAGCCCGAGAAAGAAAAAGAAGAAAAAGCAAGATCTAAAGGAAATTTCCTTACGAAAATAATGGAAGAAGCTTCTCGAGTATTCGCGATGATCAATTTCTGGTATAAATATGGTAAATAACTATTTATTTAATCTTTCATCTCTTGATAAAACAAAACCAACAAGAAAATAACTCCAATGCATGCATTACAACCTCTCAAACATGCAGAAAAGGAAGCAGGAGCGCAACAAACAGAACCAACAGCAACAGCTTCTTCTGAATCTGCAGCATTTAGAGATAATGTTCTCCGCAGTCTTCAGCAGGTAAATTTCTAATATCAAACAAACACAAAAAAAATAAATGCAATTTCAACGACGCCAACAGAAAACAGAAAATAAACCCATCGCCGAGCAGGACATCAAAGAAATAACCAAGGTAATAATGCGTCTATATTTAATATGCATTATATGTACAATATATGAATGTACCTGTATGTATATTTACTTATGCTTACTTATATAATGCCTATTTATTTTATAGTACGTATACTCTACATATACATATATAAAATAAATAAATAAATAAATAAATATATATATATATATATATATATGTACATATATAATAAACAATAGCATTTATATAACATAAATTAATATTAAATTAATTTATTTAACATCTGCTTCAGGCAATGGCCCCAGTGAGTCAATAACAGATCAACACGCGTGCAGCAGCTGCTATACAAGCAGCAGCAGCAGCTGCTGCTGCAGCTGCTGCATCTGTTTATTCTCGTCTGGTGCTACGATGCTAATAATTCGTATTTCCCGACTGCAGCCCTTACCAGCAGCAGGAGGAGCAGCAGAAGGAGCAGCAGCAGCAGCAACAGCAGCAGGAGATTGCATGCGTGACTACTCTGTGCAGTGTCCTGAAGGTTTCATAGAAGAAGGCTCCAACTGTATAGCCACCGCCTCTTATAAGGGCCCCTGTGCGCAGCAGCAGCCGGAGCTGCATATTCTAAGTGCTGCTGCGAAGGCTGTTTGGGGCTTTGCTTGCAAAGCAGCATTCCCGTGCATGCAGGAGCACTGTCCTAACGGCGTAGATTATACTCAACCATGTCCTATTGGCTTTGTTCTTGAAGCAGATAAAACTTGCTCAGCAGCAGCCCCAGCCTCTGCTAGCAGCACCACTGCGGCTGCTGCTGCTGCTGCTGCTCGGGAGTGTGCAGGCCCTCTCGCTGCAGCAGTAGCAGCAGGCGACAGCATAGCGAAGGCGCGTTTAGAGGGAATGTGCGGCTTGCGGTGGCCGTGTAAGAAGAAGATTTGTATAAAAGATTTCAGCAGCGACTGCCCAACAGGTTGGGTTCAGAAGCAACACAACTCGGGTGTATGCACAGCTCCACCTACATACAAAGGCCCTTGTGAAAAAGAATTAAATCTAAAAGAATATAAAGGCAGCAGCAGCCTTAAACGCGCGTTAGAGAAACGCTGCAACGTATCTTGGACCTGCAGCAGCAGCAGCAGCAGCAGCAGCAGCAGCAGGGAGAAGCTGCGCGACTTCAGCAGCCCGTGCCCTTTGAGTTGGGTGCTGCAGGAAGACGGAAGCTGCAGAGGGCCGCCCACATACACCGCAACAGACAAATGCAGCTCTAACATTTTTTTAAAAGATAAAACGCTCGAAGAAAAAGAAATTATCGCATCTGCATGCAACCTCTACTTCCCGTTCGCCGGTAAGATAAAACAAATTTAAATATATTAATAGCAGCACGTAAATAATATACATATTCATATAAATATTAATACATGTATGTGCATGCATCTGCGTATATATGTATGCATGTACATTTAATAACACATTAAGGTCGAATTGCTGATATACATATATATATATATTTATATTTATTTATTTATATATATATACATATATAAATATTATTATATATATAAATATATAAATATTGATTTGCATTGCATTTATTTGCGGTTTTAATTTTTATGCCTTCGTTCTTTTGTTTGTTTTCAGTAAAAAATCAGCATTTGTTTATATATATTATATATATATTGTTAATATATTTAAATAAATTAAATGTATTCAATATATTAAGTATAGTAATGTATATTAATATTAATATTAATAATATAATAATATTAGAAATATAATAACACTTTTAATAAATCCTTTTGAAAACCTGAAGACAGAAGCGGATGCCGATTTGACTTCGGCTTCGTCTGTCCAATCGGCTGGGCAGACGAAGCCGAAGGGCAGCACTGCCTCGCCCCCAGCACCTACACAGGGCCCTGTAAACCTCAGCATTATCTGCTGCTGATGCTGCTGCTGATGCTGATGCTGCTGATGCTGCTGCTGCTGATGATGCTGATGCTGCTGCTGCTGTTGCTGATGCTGCTGCTGAGGCTGATGCTGATGCTGCTGCTGATGCTGCTGAGTTTGCTGCTGATTTTGCTGCTGATGCTGCTGATGCTGCTGATGCTGCTGCTGGTGATAATGATGCTGATGCTGCTGCTGCTATTGCTGATGCTGCTGCTGTTGCTGCTGCTGCTACTGTTGGTGTTGCTGCTGCTACTGTTGGTGTTGCTGCTGTCGCTGTCTGCTTTGCTGCTGTTGCTGCTACTGTTGCTGCTGCTGCTGCAGTAGGGTATTACTAGCACTAGTAAATGCTTCACCTAATTTATTTTATTTATTTTATTTCGCAGGTCCTCGAAGCGTTTCGTTTGGTTTGATGACGCCAGCAGAAAAACAAAAAAAAATTGCGGAGTGTGCAGTGCAGTGGGCCTGTGAGTGTTAAATAAAATAATTAAATAAATAAATAAAATAAACAAATAAATATATAATTAATTAATTAAACAAATAAATAAATAAGTAAATAATTTAATAATAAAATAAATAAAGAAATAAAGGAATAAGCAACTAAAATAATCAAACAAAAACATTTAAAAATTAAACAATTAACTAAATGATTAAATAATTAAATGAATAAACAAATAAACAAACAAACAAATAAATAATTAAACCTTTAAAGGCATCCATACAGAAAGTAAATAAAGTAATAAACAATTAATTTTTAAATCTTAAAACAACAAATTAAAAGACTTCCTTCAATTACACTCCGTATTAAACAAAACAAATAAATAAATCGCAAACAAACAAACAAACAAAAAAACAAACAAAAAACAAACAAAACGTTCAACAAATTATATAATCAACAAATTATATAATCAACAAATTATTTAATAAGCAAATTATCTAATAAGCAAATTATCTAATATACTAGTAAACTAATAAAATAATAAACTAATAAACTGATAAACTAATTAACAAATAATATATTTAACAAATAGACCAATAAACATAATAATAAACAATCAAACAAACAACAAATGATGAATGCATGCACCGTAAGAAAGAATTGCTGCATATCTTCTGCTGTATATACACCTGAACGTTATATAAACATATATATATATAAACATATATATATATATATATATACATATTGCTGCTGCTACCACAGGCATAGGAGAGACAGACGAATATGAGGAAGTAAGAAATGAACAACGTCTTTGAATAAAAACAACAGAAAAACAAACACAATATTGCTGCATGCATCAACACCCACAGGCGCAGCCACAAAGACAGCACCCGCCCGTGCTACCCGTCACCAGCAGCAGCAGCAACAGCAGCAGCAGCAGCAGCAGCAGCAGCAACAGCAGCAGCAGCAGGAGCAGCGGCCCTGTGGATGAGGAGGGTGTCTTGCATTTTCAAAAAACCCCTAAGTAATAAACAGTTAGTCAACATCTGCGCTGCTGCAACAAACGCCTCACTGGCCGTTTGTGCTGCTGCTGCTGCAGTTGCTGCTGCTGCTGCTGCTGCTGCAGCAGCTGCTGAACC
>NW_013549068.1:0-5800 GCF_000499425.1 Eimeria acervulina | reverse complement strand
TATACGTATATTAAACACAAAGTAAAGAAGCAGACAGAGACAGAGAGAAGAACAAAGAGAGAGAATTATAATTATAAATATATAATTATAAATATATAATTATGAATATATAATTATAAATATATAATTACAACGATATAAAACAGACAGGCAGACACGGAGAGACATATATATATAATTTATTATTTATTTTATTATTTATTTTATTATTTATTTTATTATTTATTTTATTATTTATTTTATTATTTATTTTTATTGCTGCAGCACTTATAACAAAGCAAACAGAAAAATATAAACTAATAAATATACAACTACACATATATAATTTATATATATATATAATATACATACATAAACATAAAATATATAAACAAGTATAAATAAATAAATAAATATAAAATAAATAAATATAAATAAGATGAGACAGCTTCCTCACGCAAACAAATGCAAGAAACAAACAAAAGCAAATAAATAAATAAATAAATTAAATAAATTAAATAAAATAAATAAAATAAATAAAATAAATAAATAAATAAATAAATAAAATAAATAAATTAATAAATTAATAAATAAATAAATAAATAAATAAATTAATTAATTAATTAATTAATTAATAAACTACTGGGTAAATTAGACAAATAAATAAATTAAATAAATTAAATAAACAAATTGAATAAAAAATAAATAAGTAATAAAATTAGAACAAAGCAGCAAACTATTACGTAATTAAATCTAACGACTTAAATATAATTAATTAAACTATTTTAGTTATATTAATTAGATTAAATTAAATTATATTATATTATATTAAATTAATTTGACTGAGTTTGCTGCAGAGTTTTATATTTTCTCTTGCTTTCGGCTTACCTCCTTGCTGCGGTGTCGGCGTTGGTTTAGAGAGGCTGCTGCTGCTGCTGAGCAGCAGCAAATCAGCAAAGCTCTCTCTTCCTCTTGCTGCTCTCTAAGCAGCAATACCTTCAACTCAAACGAATCCTGATGCTGTTGCTGATGCTCCTGCTAAAGAGCTGCCGCTCTACCTGCTGCTGCTGCACCTCCTGCAGCAGGAACAGCTGCAGCAGCAGCAGCAGCAGAAGCAGCAGGAGTTGCTGCAGCAGCAGGAGCAGCTGCAGTAGGAGCAGCAGGAGCAGGAGGTGCTGCAGCAGCAGCAGCAGCAGCAGCAGCAGCAGCAGCAGGAGTTTCCGGTGTATGTTTACCTCGACGTGCCGATGCATTTAAATATTTTAATTGTCTCTTTAAAAGTATTTATCATTCTGCCTCCGCTTTCAATCTACCTATCTCTGGCTAGCTAGCTGTAGCTAGCTACGTGTAGCTAGCTGCCTCTAGCTAGCTGCCTCTAGCCAGCTAGCTGCAGCTAGCTGGCTGTAGCTAGCTGTGATAGCTAGCTACAACGCAGAAAGTGCTGCTGGTTCTGCTGCTGCTGCTGCTGCTGCTGCTGCAGCGTTGATGCGTATGAAAAGACAGAATAAAAAATAAATTTTTTATGTTTTGTTTTAATTTTAAGATTTATTTTTGCTAAGCCTTAGCGCCAAACAGCAGCAGCAGCAGACATACATATACCGTGCTGCAGCAGCTGCTGCTAGAACAGGAGAAACAGCTGCAGCAGCTGCAGCAGCAGCACCAGCAGCAGCTGCTGCTACAGCAGGAGGAACAGCTGCAGCAGCTGCAGCAGCAGGGGAGACGCGCACTGGCGCTCTCTGCCGTGAGCTACAGCAGCAGCAGCAACTTCCTGTCTGCTGCTGCTGTAGATGTTGCTGCTGCTGCTATCGTTGCTGCTGCTGCTGCTGCTGTCTCCATCACTGCCTTTCTATGCAGCTTTCTCTTCATTGTCAGAAGCAAAATGTTTTGCTGCTTTTGCTGCTGCTTCTGCTGCTTCTGCCGCCGCTGCTGGCTCTTCTGCTGCTGTTGCTGCTGCTGCTTCTGCTTCTGCTGCTGCGCGTTGCTGCTGCTGTTTGCTGTTGTGTTCTGTTGAAGGTTGTGGGTGTCCTTCTCTAGGGCGTTGGTTTTGCTGCTGCTTTTGCTGCTGCTCCTGCTGCTGCTCTTGCTTCTGCTCTTGCTGCTGCTTTTGCTGTTGCTTTTGCTGCTGCTCTGGCTGCTGCTGTTTTTTCTGTCGTTGTTTTTGCTTTTGCTGCTGTTTCTGTTTCTGCTGCTGCTTCTGCTGCTGCTCTTGCTGCTGCTTTTGTTTTTTTTGTTGCTGCTGATGCAGCTGCAGCAGCAACTCTCTGCTTTTATGCTGCTTCTGCAGCTCCGTTAGCTGCTGTACGTCCGGGGAGCTAAGAAGAAGAGAATGAGAAAAGATAAGCATAGTTCTGTCTTCTTCTTCTTCTTCTTCTACTTCTTCTTCTGCTGCTGCTGCTGCTGCTTCTGCTGCTGCTGCTTCTGCTGCTGCTGCTGCTGCTGCTTCTGCTGCTGTTGTTGCATTGCTGATTTGTTCTGCAATGTCTGCAGTTGCTGCAGCAGCTGCAGCAGCTGCAGCAGCTGCTGCTGCAGCAGCAGCAGAACTCATAGGTTGTGCTGCTTGCAGAAAAGCAGCAGCATTATTTTTTGTTTGTTTATTGAGCTGCCTGTACACCTCAGCAAGTGTATTATATGAAAAAGGAGGATGATCTTTACTATTAAAGATTGTGTGATGATGATAAATAGAATTAGAATTAGAGTAATAATAAATATTCTTTTCCTGCTGCTCCTGCTGCTGCTGCTGCTGCTGCTGCTGCTGCTGCTGCTGCTGCTGCTGCTGCTGCTGCTGCTTCTTCTTCTTCTTAAGAAAGAACTTAGGAGCTGCTTCTTCTGTGAAGAGGCCGAAGTGGTTCTCATATTGGTTGCCGTGCTCAATCTCAAACTTTAATTGTTCGTCGAAGGCTTCAAATAAGAAGAGGGGATAGGGTATATAAGGAAGGCGTATATTATCTGCTGCTGCTGCTTCTGCTGCTGCTGCTACTCCTGCTGCTGTTGCTGCTTCAGCAGCTTGTGCTGCTGCTTTGGCTGCAATATCTGCTGCTTTTACACCCAGTTGATGAGATGGATATGCATGTTGAGCAGCAGCAGCATTTGCTGCAGCACTTGCTGCAGCACTTGCTGCAGCATTTGCTGCAGCACTTGCTGCAACTTTAGCTGCTGCTTCAATGGTAGTAGATGTAAGTTCTGCTGCAGGCAATAGATCTAATCCTGCTGCTCTTCTTGCTGCATTAAAGAAATATATCTCTGCGTTTCTTGCTGCTGCTTTTAAACCTCCTGCTGTCGGCCAGCCTGTCTCTCCGATCCAGATGTCTAAGTTCGTCATATTATGTTTGCATAGCGCAATTCTGTGCATATCTATTTGCATGTCCATATTAAATAGATATCGGTGAACTCCGTCATGCGCTGCTGCTTCATATCCTCCTGCTGCTCCTGCTGCTGCACCTGCTGCTCGTGCTGCTGCTGTTGCTGCTGCTGTTGCTGTTGCTGTTGCTGCTGCTGTTGCTGCTGCTGTTGCTGAGAAAGAAGAGTAAGAAGAAGCATTGTCCTTTGCTGCTGCTGCTTCTGCTGTTGCTTCTGTCTTTTTATCATTCCCAGTTACAGCATCAACAGCAGCAGCAGCAGCTGCTGCTGCTGCAGTAGTTGCTGCTGCTGCTGCTGCTTCTGCTACAGCAGCAGCAGAAGGTGCTGGTGCAGCACCAACAGCAGCAGGAATAGATATATGTCCACCCATAGCAGCAAACCACGAGTATATATTAACAATAAAAGGTGCAGGAGGAGTCTGCTGCAGCAAGAAGCTCCAGAGCTGCTGCAGCAGAGGCAGCAGCTGCGGTTTATAATCTGCTGCACAGGGCGTCCAAGGGTTCTGAGACATCTCTAATATCCCTCCGTTAAGAGCTGTAGACACAGGTATATATTCTAGATTTAACTCTTTTAAAGCTTGTTTAATATTATATAATGCAGGTAATAGCTTGGAAGGAGAGTTAAGAGAGCTGCACTCGCCTCTCTTACCCCAGTCTGCTGTTTTAATACATATTAGCGGCTCATTTGCGACGATAATTAATTTAACAATATCTTTAAACGGTAGTATCTGTTGTTTTATCAGTAAATAAGCCTTTAGCTGCGATGCTGATAATGCATGCAGCAGACGATTCGGCAGCCCTACATAAACATTAACATTATTATTATATATCTTTTTAATAATTGATAAACCGTCAGGAGAAAATATTTTAATATGTTTAAATCCGTTTGCTTTTAATCTTTTAAATAATATACGTCGAGATATATGCAGCCTTGAATATCTATCCGACCAATTAATACCTATAAATGCTCTTGCTGCTGCTGCTGCTGCGCTGCAGGAAGGGCTGCAGCAGCAAGGATGAGGTGATGAGCCGCAGTAATGAGGATTTGCTGCACCCCAAGGATCTGAACAAACATATCCGCAGTTTGCTGCTGTTGTTGCTGCTGCTGTTCTATTCAAGTTGTATGTACAGAAAGGCTCTGCTGCTGCTGCTTTTATATATATCAACAACATCAATAAAATATACTGCATCTTATTCATATATATATTCTTCTTGTGCTTTGTTTTAAAAGATAATCAAATAAAAAAAATATTAACAAAATCCTATTTCTTTATTCTTTGATAAACTCATGTCTTAAATAAATATATATATATAAATATATATAAATATATATATAATTATATATATATTTATATGTAGATAAAAAGAAAATAAAAACAAAATTAAATGTATATATTTTAATAATAATATATTAACAAACTTATTTAATCTGCTGCAGCCCCTGTGAGACAGACGCAACAGAGAGACGCCTCTGTTTGTTTCTGCGTAGTTGTTTGAATATAATTAATTTATTTTAATTTATTTAATTTATTTTAATTTATTTTATTTATTTAATTTATTTTATTTTATTTTTAAATTTATTTTCATACTTTTAATTAAAAACTTTTTTGCATAGACACCCCAAGCGCAGCCGACGCCGGCGAGCTGCTGCTGCAGTCTGTACAGACAGAAGATATAAATAAATAAATAAATAAAGATATAAATATATAAATAAATAATATATAAATGTATTAATTAATTGTTTTATGTTCATATTTTTTATTTTATTTATTTGTATTTCTTTTATTTAAACTTTTTAATGCTTTTATATGCATGCGAGCTCACTTGAGGTGTACGTACACCGCAATAACGTACAAAAGTAATATTAATATATATTTTAGTATTATTATTATTATTTGATTTATAATATTATAATATAATTATTATATTACTATGTTATTATATATTTTATACGGGGATAACAAACCTTAACTACGAGCGACAGCGAAGAAGTAAGTTTAATATTATTATAATTATAATCTTTGCTGCTGTTTATCGATATTAAATTTATTTATTTATTTATTTATCTACTTATTTATTTATTTATTTACTTAGATAACAAAACAAATAAAAACAATTTTACTCAGCAATCTTCATCATGATGTTCAGCCTGCCTTCTGTTGTTATATATACATATATATAATATATATAATATATATATATATATAATATATATAATATATATATATATATGTATATACACAAATTCTGTACATATATATATATATATATGCGTGTGTGTAGATAGATAGAGATACAGGTAAACATATGCAGATCTGTATATATATACATATGTATATATATATATATATGTATATAAATATTATATGTATATATATATATATATATACATATTCATATATATATATATATGCATATATGGGGGTATATGTATAGTTGCATATATATGTGTGCGTATCTTTCTA
>NW_013549069.1:0-6257 GCF_000499425.1 Eimeria acervulina | reverse complement strand
CCATTTGGTCCTAGGAGCTTCAGGGACTCCGGAATGTAATCTTCTACGAGAGTGTTCAGCACTACATCTATGTGTCCATCAGGTCCTAGGAACTCGCGCATCTCCTTTGCGAAGGTCTTGGAGTCTCGGCTAGTTGTGATATACTGGATCCCGGCGGACTTCAGATGCTCTTCCTTGACACCCCCACTGCACGTTGCATAAACTGTTGCCCCTACCTTCTGGCAATGCTGGATGGCAATAAGTCCTACGCCGCCTGTTGCCGTGTGTATGAGGACCTTGTCACCAGCCTTAACTTCAGCCAGCTGCCCCAAGGCATACTCTACAGTCGCTGCTACCACCGGCAATGCAGCTGCTTCTTCGAAAGAACATGTGGCAGGCATCGGTCTCAACAAGTCAGAAGACGCTGTGACGAACGTTTTGAGACACCCTTGGGCAATACCAAATACGCTATCGCCGATCTTGAGACCGGAGACCTTGTCGCCAACTGCCACTACTGTACCTGCGCAGTCTGCACCGGGTTGTCCTGGGTCCCCCGGATAAAGACCCATGACATTCAACACATCTCGGAAATTCAGGCCAACTGCGCGCACACGAATGCGGCATTGGCCTGGCTCCAGTGAACCAGGCTGCACATGCGCTTGCGGACGAAGTACCAAATTTGTCACTGCTCCGCGGTCAGGCAAATACAACTCCAGTGGGCCACGCACGACTAATCCAGAACGGCTAAGTCTCGGGAAAAGCACTTGGAGACCAGAACCCAAGTCTGCAGAACGAACAAGCATCTCCGACTCCTGCGGATGAACAAGATGCTGATCCATGATTTCATTAACTGCTCTAGCGATATCCAGTCCCTCTTCAATGTCTGCGCATCCAATGAAGTGCGACACTCCACTAGCGTCCAACTCCAGGCGCACAGAACGTACAAGACCCCAGATCCCCGCGTTCTGTGGGTGCACACAGTCGTATGTTGGCCCTTGGGTCCCGCAAGTAAGAATCCACATAGGGTAAAACTGGGCAGCCTTTTGGGAAGCCATGATTTTGGCTATTTCCAGGACTGAAGAAAGAGTGTCTTGAGGAGTCGAGGTGGATGTGAGTGCGAGGACGAATAACATTTTCTCCGACGCGATAGCTGAAGAGGCATCGGGCATTGACAGGGTGTTAGCAATTGTCTCAGCTGTAGGCTGGGTGAGCCACACAACGGTCGTCTCCTCACAGTCGGAGAAGTCACTGCGCAGGGCTTCGTGGTCTCCAGTGCAGTCGAGGAAAATGACGGTTGGCCTCGTTGGTTCTGCTGTGCTGCACGTGTCCGTTGAACATGGTTCAATGTCGTCTGACTGAGGATTTGCATTGTCTTCGTCAGCTGGTTCCGGCGTGAGGGGGGTTTGCACTTTGTTGCTAAGTGGCGATAGTTGGCCAATACTCTCACTTTCAGTTTCTGCTGTAGTTTGCGCCTCCAGCTTCGAGGCAGGAATCCATTCGGTGTACCACAAAAGATCTCGAGGTACCGCAGCAGATGGCTCCATATCAATTTGGCGGAATGTGACCCCGCCAAAATCGGCTATTACCTTGCCATCGGCTGTAAACAGCTGAGCGTCCACGGTGGCCGCCGTTGATGTCCTAGACAGAAGTGAAACCCTCGCCCATACTTCCTTGTCTGCGCTCGCGCTTAGCATGGTGACAGATTCAATGGAAAATGGAATCATAGCCCTACGCTGCCCTTTCTCCGATAGTAAAATGGCTGATAGCTGTAGCGCACCGTCCATAACAGCGGGATGCATTCGAAATCCACGTTCGAAATTTTTGGGGCTCACAGCCTGCAGAAGCCCAACAACGGCATTTTCACCCTTGAAAGCGCGCTTGATAGTGCGGAATCGTGGACCGTATGACAAGCCAACCTTCTGGAACTCTGCATATGCAGTGGCCATGTCAACCTCATCAGGACAAGCCTTAAGAATGCCTTTGTTGTCGACGTCTGGCAGCTCAATTGCACTCGTGAGAATTTGGGCATGAGCGTGAATCCGCTCCTCTCCTTCATCGGCTTCTGAAGTACTCATTAGTCGCACCTGGCCATACGAATCGACAGAAACGGATATAGATACTTTTGATTCTGGTTGGAAGGTGAGTGGCTTTTCAAAGACAAGCTGGGACAAGCACGGCGGGCTTGCCGCTGCTCCTTTGTCTAACACCTCCCTGGAGGCCACTGCCATAAGCTCCAACATGGATGTTGCGGGCAGCATTGGTTGAGCCTTGACTACGTGATCAGCAAATAGCAACTCCGCCTCTTCGCCTAGGCCGCCGACAAAATCCACGCGGCCGTCTTCACGAGTTTCCTTGCGGCCAAGCAGCGGGTGGCAGATATCTCTCCATGGGAAGTACTTCCTGTTGAAGACGACGGACGCCGGTGTAGCGCCTCTTGCTGCACACAGCATTTGGAAAGACACGATAGACAAACTCCATTCTACGAGAATACCAATTGGTAACTGCGTGGAGGGCTCAACGGTAGCCTGTATTATAGCCCACCTGCAGCAGCAGCAACAGCATCAATCGTTTCCGGCTTGACGCCTTCTGTATCCACCATATTAATCCACTGAAGAGCACTAGCTGCATGATCCTTAAGGCACCCCTTTCCCATTAACGTAAGGGTGGGACGCGGCCCAATTTCTACCAACAAAGTGGCCCCGTTCGCAACACACTGCTGGACAGCATCACAGAACCGAACTTTCTTAATGATGTGCTCAGCCCAGTAATCGGGTTGTCTAAGTGCCTCGTCACACAATTCACCCGTGACAGTGGAAATCATCTCAACGTGCGGCGCATTTAGGTGCACCTGCTCCACTATCTTTTTGAATGGCGAACACGTCGACTCAACCAAGGGGGAGTGGAACGCGTGAGAAACAGAGAGAAATTTTGCTCTGGAGGAAGCTTCCATTTGGTCGAGAATTGCTGATACATCCTTTCGTGGACCAGCTAGTACAATGCTCTTCAACCCGTTGACAACGGCGACTGACGACTCCCGTTTTTTTTCTCCATAATAGGCGGAAATGGCTTTCTCACCTTGTTCTTCTGTGGCACGGACTGCTGCCATGACCCCATCCTTTGAGGGTGTGTCTCCCATGATCTTGGCGCGAGCAGCCACCAGTTGAAGAGCATCCTCAAGAGTGAAAACTCCTGCCACGCAAGCTGCTACGTATTCGCCGAGGCTGTGTCCGAGGACCATATCAGGGAAGACGCTCTTGGACATCCATAATTCAGCTAGTGCATATTCAAATGCAAACAAAGCCAACTGGGAAATGGTGTTGCCGGCAAGAAGTTCCCTCGCCTCACTTTCCTTTTGCGGGGATGGGTAGAGGATGTCGATTATGGAAACCCCCAAAATGCCGACCACGATATCGCTTGCCTTAAGCAGACTCGAGCGGAATGTCTCATTTTCCTCATACAAGACCTTCCCCATGTTAACGTATTGCGACCCCTGTCCAGTAAACATAAAGCAGATTTTCTGCCTGCTTACAGGTCGCCTGACAGACCGGAGACTGGGTGGTACCTCCTCAAGAACTACGTGAGCATTGGCCCCTCCAAACCCGAACGAACTGACGCCAGCAAGGAGTCGCTTTGATGGCCCGCTTGCCTTCAGCTGAACAGTATCTGTGGGAAACTGAACAGGGAAATCGGAGACATTAATGTGTTCGTTAAGCTTCTTAAAGTGGATGTTAGGAGGGACAGTCCTGTTCTGCAATACTAGTATCGCCTTAATCAACCCTGCAATTCCTGACGACCCCTCGAGGTGGCCGATGTTGGTCTTTACAGCGCCCAGAACAAGTGGGGCATCTTTAGGTCTCCCATTAGCGAAAACGCCCTTCAAAGCATGCACCTCGATGGGGTCTCCTAGTGCTGTACCAGTTCCATGAGTCTCCACGTAGCAGATGTCATCCGGCTTAATACCTGCTCTGGCAATTGCTGAACGAACAACATCGGCTTGACTTGGGCCATTAGGTGCGATAAGACTGGCACTGCGGCCTACATGGTTACACGCTGTACTTCGAATAACAGCCAAGACTTCCATTTTTGCTTCCTGAGCTTCACTTAAAGGCACAAGCAAGGCTGCTGCCACACCTTCACCTCGCGCATATCCATCTGCAGAGGCGTCGAATGTTTTGCACTTTCCATCGGGAGATAGCATGCGCGCCTTGCAAAATGCGATGAACAGATGCGGAGTCAACATTAAGTTAGCGCCAGCGACTAGAGCGGATTTGCAATCTCCGCGGAAAACCTTTTCGAATGCAACATCAACCGCAACGAGGGAGGAGGAGCAAGCTGTGTCAACTGCTACCGATGGGCCCTTCAATCCATATACGTACGACAAGCGGTTCGCAATGATGCATCCAGCAGATCCAGTTCCCGAAAAGGAGGAAATTGTGTCATCAGACATAAGGTAGATCCAGTCGTGATTACAAACGCCGACAAATACTCCGATGTTGGCATTATGGAGAGATGTTTTGGTGAAGCCTGACGATATGAAGGTTTCATAAGAGACTTCAAGCAGGATCCGTTGCTGTGGGTCCATGGCCTTAACCTCTGGAGGAGTGATGTTGAACAGTGTATTGTCGAAGTACTCTACATTGTCAATAAAGGCTGCACGTTTGACATAGGCCTTTCCCGGAAAGTCGAAGTCGTCGTTGTACATTTCGTATACGCTCCACCTGCTAAGCGGAATATCCATCATGCAGTCTGTGCGGTCAAGCAGCATCTGCCACACGGCCTCAGGCGAGTTAGACCGTCCGGGAAGCCGGCAGGCAACG
Organism: Eimeria acervulina; assembly: GCF_000499425.1. NCBI lineage: Eukaryota > Apicomplexa > Conoidasida > Eucoccidiorida > Eimeriidae > Eimeria > Eimeria acervulina. The sequence goes on along the minus strand of NW_013549069.1, from coordinate 1,461 downwards.
GAGACAACAGCTAGGCCGTCATGCACAACAGCGACGCGCCCCAGTTGAAGTCCGGCACTGCCATCAGCGGGACCCTTTTCTTCCCCCGTTGCTTCAAAGACGTATTCAGTGATTGCATTCAATGTTGGGTAGTCGAATAAAGTAGTTGCGGAGAGCTTCATGCCCAACTTTTTGGAGAGGAGGTTGCGGAACTCAACGGCACCGAGTGAGTCTACTCCGAGGTCCTGCAACGGCTTGTCAAAGGAGGGAGCAGAGCTGCTGCCGAGAACCTGGCGAGCCGCTGCGGCCACTTGGGCCTTGATGAACTCTTTCCTCTCCGCTGCAGAGAGATGCTTCATAGTCATCCCGGATGACTCTGGCAAATCTGCAGCCTCCTGTGGAACCCCCTCAAACAAAGGAGGGACGGTGACGTATCGGATGAAGAATGCTCTCCATTTGAATGCCTGACAAGCTAAGACTGGGGGGCATTCCGGGTGAAGAAGAACGTCGTGAAGAGTTCTAAATCCAAGCTCGTTCGTGATGCCCTTCATGCCATTCCTAGCCAACTGTTGCCTCATCTCCACAGCCATGCCCTGCTCAATCCATGGCCCCCACTGAATTGACTGACAGCAAAGCCCTTTTCTTCTGCGCCACCGTGCCAATGCATCCAAACACGCGTTGGCTGAGGCATAGTTAGCCTGTGCGACGTTTCCAATGAGAGAAGATATTGAAGAAAAAAGCACGAAGAACTGAAGATCCTTGTCGATGCCCTGCTCTTCGCAGACACGATGGATGTTCCATGCACCTATGACTTTGCCATTGTAAACGCGACGAAGTCCTTCGAGAGACTGACTGTCAAGCAAGGAGTCTGCAAGAGCTCCAGCTGCATGGAATATCCCCTTTATTGGAGCCACAGTCTTCTGAATCTTCTTGAATACACCACGTACACTTTCGTAGTTCGAGACATCACAAGAGAAGAAACTGACTTTGCAGTTTATATTCGATAGCCAGTCCCATTCCGGTACGTTACCTGGTGCAGGCGGAGCATCGCGGCGGGCTATTAAGACAATGTTCCGAGCACCTTCCTCTGCAAGCCAACCGGCAACAACCAGACCCAGCGCGCCTAGGCCTCCCGTTATAACAATAGCTCCATCTTCCACTGGTTCAATTGCGCTAGCAAACTTGACGACGACCTTTCCAATGTGCTGGGCTCGCTGCAGAAACCGGAATGCAGCTACTCCCCCTTCAACAGGATCCTCCATGTCAAACACCTTCAGGGGAAGGCTGATTATCTCTCCGCTCTCCACCCGCTCCCTGATTCTATCAAGCATGCCACCAAACCATGCAGGATCCTCCTCCATCATGGTGTCCACAGCGATAGTCTCATAGTAAACATCTGGGCGAGCTTCCTTCATCTGCTCATGCGTCCAAATGCCCCTTTTGCCCAACTCCATGAAGCGCCCATTTGGTCCTAGGAGCTTC
>NW_013549070.1:0-5864 GCF_000499425.1 Eimeria acervulina | reverse complement strand
AATAATAAACAAATAATAAATAAATAAATAAAAGAAGTAAAGACAAACCTGGCGATGCATTATTAGTTGAAGAGAAGACAGAGGGATTAAAATCAATTAAAACGACAAAACATTCTAGGGCAGCACACAGAAACTCCTCAGGCTCTGACTTGCTAAAGATGCTTCCAAACGGTAAACCCTGCACAAACCCTAAACCCTAAACCCTAAACCCTAAACCCTGAGGTCATAGACACTAAACCCTTATAGACAGTATACCCTCATGCACACTAAACCCTAAAGCCTAATAAACCCTAATAAACCCTAATAAACCCTAATAAACCCTAAACCCTCACGAGACCGCTGGATGCACAACCTGCTGCACAGAGCCCGCACGCACCCAAATCCCTAAACCCTAAACCCTAAACCCTAAACCCTAAACCGTACGTATCCAACGGGGTCGTAGGTGAAGATAGAGCTGAGAAGAGAGCAAAAGAGGTTTGCAGTATAGGGCATATGCCCAGCTGTAAAGACAGCCAACCACGGAGGCTCTTGTCTCAAATACTCATCAATTGTCTGCACGCAAACCCTAAACCCTAAACCCTAAACCCTAAATCTTGCTAAACCCTAAACCCTAAACCCTAATTGATAAGGCTGCTGAAACTCCCCTTAGGCCTTCAAGCGGAAGAAAGAGAAAACGGCAGACTGCTCCTTCACCCCAAACCCTAAACCCTAAACCCTAAACCCTAAACCCTAAACCCTAAACTACAAAACCTAGACCCCAAGGCGTATATCCCAAAGCCTAAACCCCAAACCCTAAAACCCGAAACCATGCACCCTAGACTCTAAACCCTAAACCCTAAACCCTAAACCCTAGACGCTAACTAAGCCGAAAGACCCCAACCCCAAAACCCAAAACCCTAAACCCTAAACCCTAGAGTGTAGAGTGTGTATGTGTGTGCATGCCTTTGAAAGAGACCCTGAGAAGCACAGAAGGAGACAGCGAAGAACCTTAGCTCTGTTGGATAACATAAAAGGAAGTGAAGGGCAAGGAGACAGAGGCTTCGCTTTAATGCCGCCGCTCCACAGAAATCTGCAGTCTACTACATGCGTTGCAGGCTTCTGAGAACAAAGACATAAAAATAAATAAATATATTTATATTAATTTATTTTATTATACTTTTTATCTTTAAACCCTCATGCTAAACACAACATTATATATTTGTATGCATAATAATAAAACAAAAGAAATTAACAGAAAAAAATCAAACAACAAACTCACTAAACCCTAAACCCTAAACCCTAAACCCTAGACCCTAGAACCCTATGAAATAAGAACAAAACATACAAAGACAAAGGCAGACAGAGACTCAAACCGAGACAGAACTGCACGACACACAAACCCAAAACCCTAAACCCTAAACCCTAAACCCTAAACCCTAAACCCTCACCTCCCCTTCCGCCAAGAAGGCCCGCGGAGCGTTTACACAGAAGCCATTCAAAAACAACAGACGGGAAAGAGCGCTCATCAGCTGAACGCAAACCCTAAACCCTAAACCCTAAACCCTAAACCCTAAACCCTAAACCCTAAACCCTAGACCCTAAACCCTAAATGCCTTTACCATGAAACCAGGAATGAAAGGAAACGCCTTCACTAAAGAAGAGAATATAGAGTCAAGCCCTTAAACCCTAAACCCTAAACCCTAAACCCTAACCTCATTTGCTACAGTCGTGCAGCGCGTTGAGCTGGTTGAGTCGTGAGGGCTTTGCTGTTCGTCTTGCTGCAGATCTTGCTGCTGCTCTTGTTGCTGCTGCTGATCTTGCTGATCTTGCTGCTCTTGCTGCTGTTGCTGTTGCTGTTCCGGCTGCTCAGCATCCTCCCGCTTCTCGTGCTGCTGCTGCTGCTGCTGATCTTGCTGCTGCTGCTCTTGCTGCTGCTGCTCTTGCTGCTTCTGCTCTTGCTGCTGTTGCTCTTGTTGCTGCTGCTGCTCTTGCTGCTGCTGCTGCTGCTGCTCTTGTTGCTGCTGCTGCTGTTCTTGCTGCTGCTGCTGCTGCTGCTGCGGAGAGTACTCCTGGGCATCAAGCTGCTGCTGCAGCAGCAGCTCTTGCTGCTGCAGCTCTTCCTCAAATTCTTTTATTGGAATGGGGCTCCAAAAGAGGGTAGCCTCTGTAAGCAAACCCTAAACCCTAAACCCTAAACCCTAAACCCTAATAAACGCTAAACCCTAGAAACCCAACCCAACCCTAAACCGTAAACTGTATAAACCCTAAACCCTAAACCCTAAGCCCTAAACCCTAAGAACTCCAGGCGAGGCCTATTGCCTCTGGTGAGGTTTGACGACGTGTGAAAGGGAAGAAGTTAGGGTTTAGGGTTTAGGGTTTAGGGTTTAGGGTTTACCATATTCGGGTTTAAGAATGGAGACAGAAAGAAGCTGATGAAGAAGAGACAAAGACGCAAGAAGAGAGTCTTCCTCTCGCTGCGTTAAATGCATGCGGCTGCCTCGCATGCATAGCAGCAGCAAGTGCTGCGTCAGCTGCAGACACAAACCCTAAACCCTAAACCCTAAACCCTAAACCCTAAACCCTAAACGGCAAATAAATAAGCAGCTCGCGGACGACCTCGGCAGCAAAAAACTCTAAACCCGTATACACCCTACTGCACATCCCAACACACCTTAAACCCTAAACCCTAAACCCTAAACCCTAATAGACGGTACACCTTAATAAACCCCAAACCCTAGGACCTAATAAACCCTAAACCCTAAACCCTAATAAACCCTAAACCCTAAACCCTAACAAACCCTAAAAACCTAACAAACCCTAAACCCTAAGAGATCCTAAACCCTAGCAGACCCTAAACCCTAGCAGACCCTAAACCCTAAACCCTGGCGAACCTTTCTGAAGAGGAGTTGCATATTGAGTGGCTGGGAGTGCAGCAAAAGATTTATATCTGAAGGAGATAAAAAAGAAGAAGACGATGAAGACGAAGCAAAAGAAGGAAGAGAGGACAGACCGAGAAAAAGAGACAGCCAAAACTCCTGAGGAGACACCAAAAGGAGACAGTTAATTAATTATATATAGTATAATCATACTCTAGTTTATTATATTAATTTTATTATTTTATATTATTTTATGTTATGTAATAATATGTTATTATTATATTATATTATAGTCATATTGTATTGTATTATGTTAATATATATACATAGATATATATATATATATATATATATATTCTACACATGCATATGTATATACATATATATATTAAATATATATTATATATATAATATGTAATAGAAAGAGAGGGTGAGAGAGATAGAGAGAGACAGAGAGAGAAGTAGAAAGAAGAGACAGATAAAGAGACAGACAAACAGTGGGTTAAGCAGGGACAGACAGACAAACAATAATAAAACAAAAGCAATAAACAAACAAACAGCAGCAGCAGCAGCAGCAGCAAACATACCTGCGGCTGCTGCAGCAACTCAGGAGATGACAGCATCTCCAGCTGCTGCTGCACGTGAGACACACTCTCAGTGTTCCCCATTGTCTGCTGCTGCTGTTGTTGTTGCTGCTGCTGCTGCTGCTGGCGCTGCTGCTGCTGATGCTTATGCTGCTGTTGCTGCTGCTGCTGCTGCAACTAGCCTGCGTCTCAAGCTATCCTTGCTGCTACTACTGCTGTTGTTGCTGCAGCTGCTGCTACTGAAACTGCCGTTGCTGCGAAACTGCTGTTGCTGCTGCTGTCGTTGCTGCTGCTGTTCCTGCTACTGTTGCTGCAGACAGCGTCGGCAGCAGCAAGAATGAATGCAGATAAATGAAGCAAAGCTGCCTTCAAAGGCTCTCAGAAGCTGTTGCTGCTGCTTCCGCTGCTGCTGTGGTTGCTGCTGCTGTTGCAGCAGCAGCTGCTGCTGCGGGCTATACAGGGCCCCGCTTACTGTCTCCTTTGTGCAGCAGCAGCGAGAAGCAGAGACATGCGCATATCTGCTGAAGTTGTTGCTGCTGCTTTCGTCGCTGCTGCTGCAGTTGCTGCTGCAGTTGCTGCTGCAGCTGTTGTGCCCCTGCTGCAGCAGCAGGGGCAGCGGCTGCAGCAGATTTTCCTGAAGCCCTGTTGTTTTTGCTGCTGCAGCAAGCAGCAGCAGCAGTTACACACTGCTCGCTGTGCTGCTGCTGAGGTGTATGTACACCTGAGGCCCCCCAAGGGCCCCCAGGGAGTCAAGTATCTCCGCCGCTGTAGCTGCGGTGTCTAGGGTTTAGGGTTTAGGGTTTAGGGTTTAGGGTTTACGATTTGGATAAGATTTTCCTTCAGACTTCATCCACTTAACGAAAAAGAACGCTGCCAGGCCACAGCAGCAGCAGCAGCAGCAGCGGCAGCGGGACAGCAGCAGCAACAGCAGCAGTACTGCGACCTGCGCATGCATGCATGACAGCAGCAGCAGCAGCAGCAGCTGCTGCTGCTGTTGCTACCTTCTTCTTTGAATAGAAAAGAAGAGTGGTTCTCCCTTTTGTCATTATTTTTAATTAATTTATTCAATTTGCTGCAGCGCTGCAGAGGAGAGTGCTGCTGCATTGAGGTGTATGTACACCTGAGGGCCCACAGGGGGCCCCTGACTTCGAGTCTGTCCGTAAGGGTTTAGGGTTTAGGGTTTAGGGTTTAGGGTCTTGGTGGCTTCTTCAGCCCGCTGTCAGGGTTTAGGGTTTAGGGTAAATCTCTCTAGCCCTTTGGTAACCGCAAACCCTAAACCCTAAACCCTAAACCCTAAACCCCCAAGCAGGTGCTGAATTTTACAGCCCCTCCGTAGCGATAGCCAGCAGGGGACTTCTTTCTATAGCAGCAGCAGCAGCAGCAAGCGCAGCAGCAGCAGCAGCAGCAGCAACAGCAGCAGCAGCAGCAGCAGCAGCAGCGGCATGGACACCCCTATAAACAAAAAAACAGCAGCCGCAGCAGGACCATCCGCATCATTAACATCAGCAACACCAGCAGCAGCATCAACATCCACAGCAGCAGCAGCAGCAACAACAACAACAACAGCAGCAGCAGCAGCAGCAGAATGAAGGTTCGTGTGCTGCATAGAGAGGAGGGGGGAGGAGTCCCTGGAGGGCCCGGCGCTCTACCGCGATTTTCTGCACGCAGAGACAGCAGCGCTCATCCGTTTCAGCAGGTAATGCTGCTGCTGCTGCTGCTGCTGTTGCTGTTGTTGTATTGATGCTGCTGCTGCTGCTGTGTGGTTTATGCTGCTGCAGTGTTAATGCTGCTGCTGCTGCTGCTGCTGCTGCGTTTTGTTTTGAGGCTGCTGAGTAGCGGAAAAGGAAGCAGCAAGACAGGCCCCCCTGCTGCTAAACCTGCTTTTGTTTTTGCTGCTGCTAATCCTGCTGCTGCTGCTGCTGCTGCTGCTGCTGCTGCTGCTGCAGGAGAGGGAGTATGCACGTGCTGTCGTTGCAACGAAGCTGAATAAATTGTTTTCTAAACCCTTTCTCGCTGCTTTGGAGGCACACACTGACGGAGTGAAGACAATAGCCAGGGCTAGAACCCACCAAGTAAACCCTAAACCCTAAACCCTAAACCCTAATTCTTCTTCGGACGAGCAGCAAGGCGATATATGAGTTAGAGAGAGAGAGAAAAGAAGAACAAAAAATATTGACAACGCAAACAAACAAATGGACGTTGTGCTGCTGCTGCTGCTTGTGTTGCTGCTTCTGCTGCTGCTGCTGCTGCTGCTTTTGCTGTCCTTTGTGTTGTTGTTGCTGCTGCCTGTATTTTTGCTGCTGCTTCTTGTGCCTCTGTTACTTCTGCCGCTTCTGCTTCTGCTACGCCTGCTTCTGCTGCTGTTATCCCTGCTGCTGCTGCTGCTGCTGCTGCTGCTGCTGCTGCTGCTGCTGCTGCTGCTGCT
>NW_013549071.1:0-5268 GCF_000499425.1 Eimeria acervulina | reverse complement strand
TATAAATATATAAATATATAAATATATAAATATAATACATATAAATATATAAAAATATATAAATATATATATATATATATCCTTTTTCTGTCTCTTTATTTCCTGTCTTGTCAACTGCCCTTTATGTGTATAATCAATATAATATATATAATATATATTATATGAAACATATATTATATAGATATTATATAATATTATATATAATATATATAAATATGTTTGTGTTGTGTGTGTATTGCACAGGACTGGCGTTGTTTGCTGCTGCCTCAGAGCAGCTTATACATCCCTGTAGAGATATACAGTTTAGCTGCTTCTGTTTGCGTGAAGCTGCAGCGGGAGGCGGGATCGTTGATAACGGGATCGTGTCTGTTTAAAGTTGTGGGGTCGACGTTCCTGCTGTCTGCTTCTGTGTCTCCTTCACGCACATTCTTCTGTGCACTTCGAACCGATGCAGCAGCAAACAGCAGCGGCTTACGATTAACTCTGCTTGAACCCTGTCTCTTTATCAATAGCCTTCCGCTGTACGCCTATATCTACTGCTGCTCTCTTCTTTATATCTCTATTTATTGTGCTGTCTCTCTCTATCTATTGTGCTGTCTCTCTCTATCTATTGTGCTGTCTCTCTCTATCTATTGTGCTGTCTCCGTTTATCTATTGTGCTGTCTCTGTCTCTCTCTATCTCTCTCTGTCTCTTTATGCTGTCTCTCACTCTCTTTAGGCTGTCTCTCTGTATCTTAATGCTGTGTCTGTATCTTGGCTAGCTAGCTAGCTAGCTAGCTGCAAGCCTATCTGTACGCTTGTTTGCTTTTATGTGCGTCTCTGTGTTGATCCCCCTCTCTGTCTCTCTGTCTCTCTTTCTGTCTCTCTCTCTCTCTCTCTCTCTCTCTCTCTCTATCTCCTTAGCTAGCTAGCTAGCTAGCTAGCTAGCTAGGGGGAGTATTCTCTTTTTTCACACAGAAGATGTTTATATTTGGTATTGCAACTTGCTGCTGCTGCTGCTCTTCCTCTTGCTGCTGCTGCTCTTGCTCCTGCTGTTGCTGCTGCTGCTGCTGCTCTTGCTCCTGCTGCTGCTCGTCCTCCTGCTGCTCGTCCTCCTGCTGCTTCTGCTACGACTACTACTACTACTACTACTACTACTACTACTGCTGCTGCTGCTGCTGCTGCTGCTGTTATGCTGTGCAGGGAGGTGGAAGTGCAGATATCTCAGGGGCCGCCACTTCGCATTCATCGCTTTTGTTTGTCTCCCGGCGTTCGTCGAGGTCTTACATTATTTGATTACCGCTTTCCTATGTCTCTGTCTTTGAGGCTTAGACCTGCTGCTGCTGCTGCTGCTGCTGCTGGTGCTGGTGCTGGTGCTGGTGCGGGGTGGTCGCAGCCTTTGCTGCTGCAGCCCCCCACGCACACGGAACAGGCTGCTGCGGCTGCTGCTGCGGCCGCTGCAGCAGCAGCAGCAACAGCAGCAGCGAAGGGCAGCAGCAGAAATGCCGCTGCTGCTACAAAGGCAGCAAATATTGCATGCAATAGACGAGGCACTGCTGCTGCTGCTGCTGCACCTGCTGCTACTGCTGAGGCCCTTTCATTCCGCAGTGCATGCAGCCCCAACCGTCGCCAAGGCTTAACAAGCAGCAGCAACAACAGCAGCAGCAGCAGCAGCGAAGCAGAAGACCTGCCGCAGCACCAGGCTTCAGCTGCTACACTAATTACACCCCGTCGCCCTCGCATGCGTCGTCACGCAGACAGCAGCAGCAGCAGCAGCAGCAGCAGATTAGTGGATGCTGCAGAAGGCATAGACTGGGGAGGCGGTGCATCTACCTTTGAAGGAGAATCTGCTGCAGCAGCAGCAGCTGCTGCTGCTGCTGGTGGCGTTGGTGACGTTGGGAATAGTGCTGCTGCTGCTGCTGCTGCGGGTGCAGCTCGCTGCGCTGGTGGTGCTGCTGCGGATGCAGCCAGTGTGGCTGCTGCTGCTGCTGCTGCTCCCTTTGCGGCTGCCGCTGCTGCTGCTGCAGCTGCTGGTGCTGCTGGTGCTTCAGCAGCATCAGGAGCAGCAGCAGGAGCAGCAGCAGGAGCAGCAGCAGCAGCAGCTCCGGTGTCTGTACAGCTGAGACAGGGCTTGCAAGTGCTCATTCACTTCAGACGGTTAGGCGGTCTCTTTGGCGGCGCTACTTTGATCATATTCAAACCCAAGATTGTAAATTAAAACAAATAATCAGCTGTCTCCTTCTGTCTCCTTCTGTCTCCTTCTGTCTCCTTCTGTCTCCTTTCTAACTGTCTCCTTTCTATAGGCCTTCTCTCTCTGTCTCTCTGTCTCTCTGTCTCTGTCTCTGTCTCTGTCTGCTTCTATCTCTGTCTCTGTCTCTCCTGTCTCTCTCCTTTCTAACTGTCTCCTTTCTAACTGTCTCCTTTCTAACTGTCTCCTTCCTCTGTCTGTCTCCTTCATCTGTCTGTCTCCTTCATCTGTCTGTCTCCTCTCTGTCTCCTTTTAATAGGTCTTCTTTGATTTTTTTTGTCTGTCTCTCTGTCTGTATGTCTATCTGTCTCCTTTCTATCTTTTTTTTGTCTGTCTCTCTGTCTCTCTGTCTCTGTCTCTCTGTCTCTCTTCTTTGTAACTGTCTCCTTTGTCTGTTTGTCTCCTTCGTCTGTCTGTCTCCTTTGTCTGTTTGCTGCAGCATTTATTATTTTAGTTTTGTTTTGTTGCTGTTGCTGTGTGATGCAGCCTTTGTTTTATCTGTCTCCTTTCTCTGTCTTCTCTAGAGCTGCTTATTATTATTATTATATTGATATTTATTATTATATATTATTATGTATTTGTATATATTAGTATTTATATGTATTATTATTATGAAGTTTGTTTGTCTTTGTTTATTTGCTGCAGCTGTTGATAAACAGCTGCCCCTTCCCGCTGCATTTGAAGCCTTTGGGGTGTCTAGGAACCTCAGCTGTCTCCTTTTATCCTCTAGAGACTCTTGAGTTTAGCCCTTCCTTTAACTCTATTCATCTGCAGATGCGCCGTGTGGGGCCCCACACCCGCAGCAGCAGCAGCAGCAACAGCAGCAGCAGCAGCAGCAGCAACACCAGCAGCAGCAGCAGCAGCAGCAGCAACAGCAGGCTAAAGGGACAGAAGGAGACCCTCCTCGCTCCGCAGCTGCGCAAACAAATGCGCGAAGCAATCTCCTTCAGCCACCTCTTAACTCCCTTCCTTCCTGCTACTCCCTGCAGCAGCAGCAGCAGCAGCAGCAGCAGCAATGCGTGTTGCTGCTGCTGCTGCGGGCTTTGCGTCGGCAGTCTCTACTGCGAATGGTCTTCGCCTATCAATGTTTTAAAATGCCTCAACGAGCAGCTGGCGCTGCACTGCTCTCTACCACTCACCAGCAGCAGCAACAGCAGCAGCAGCAACAGCAGCAGCAGCAACAGCAGCAGCAGCAGACTTATGCCTCGTGTGGATATAATTCAGCTGCGTGCGACTGAAGAAGACGGAGTTCGGTTCCTTGTCTTTTCTGCTCCCTTCGCACGCAGCAGCAGCAGCAGCAGCAGCAGGAGCAGCAGGAGCAGCAGCAAGAGGACCCCCTGCTGCAGCAACTGCTGCTGCTGGAGAGAAGAGGGGAGGTGGTCTGCAGGCATCCCTGCTGCTGTACAGGAGGCTCCTTGTATATTTATAATAAATAAATTGCTGCTGTCTCTTTTCGTGCAGCAGAAAGGAGAGCGCTGCTGCTCTCAAGTGTCTCCTCACTCTATCCTCCCGCTTGCCTACGACAACCCTTGGGGAGAACGCACCTTTAAGGTTGCTGCCAGCAGGTGGCTGCTGCTGCTGCAGCAGCAGCAGCAGCAGCAGCAGCAGCACCGGCGGCGGAGGAAGGGGCGGCGGCAGCAGCAGCAGCAAATGCTGCAGCAAATGCTGCAAGAAGACGAAGAGACAAAGCCGCAGCATTTGCTTGAGGTCTCCCTCAAAGCAGAAGGAGACATCTTCTTCTTCTTTCTTGTAGCAGTACGAACTTCAGCAGCAACACAGCAGCAGCAGCAGCAGCAGCAGCAGCAGCAACAGCATGCTGTCGGTGGTGGCACTGCCGAGAGCAATACCCGCCAAGCTGCTACTGCTGCTGCAGCAGCAGCAGCAGCAGCAGCTGCAACTACTGCGGAGCCCTACCTTTGCGGTGGAGCAGCAGCAGATGCCGCAGCAGCAGAAGCAGCAGCAGCAGCAGCTGCAGAGGCAACAGCAACTGGAGAGATGCCCTGGCACACCCCTGCTGCTTCCGCTGCTGCAGCAGCGGAGAAAGACTCTGCTGCGAGCAACCCTCCTGCAGCAGCAGCTGCAGCAGCAGCAGCAGCAGAACCCGAAGCAGCAGTACTGGAAGCAGCAGCACCCGAAACAGCAGCAGCAGCAGCAGCAGCAGCAGCAAGAGGACGGCAGTTTCCTCCTGCATGCAGGTGGGGTAGCGGATGGTCTCTGCTGCAGTCGGTGGGTGCAGCAGCAGCAGCATCGCTGCAGCAGCACAGCAGAGATGTTTGTCTCCTTCGCTATTGCTGCTGTCTCTCCGTTCGCTTCTGGGGCTCTACAGTTTGTCTTCGCTTTACAGGTAAGCTGCAGCAGCTGCAGCAGCTGCAGCAGCTGCCTGCAGCAGCAGCAAACTCCACCCCGCCTGCAGCAGCAGCTCTACCCGCTCTCCGTTCTCCGGCTGCTGCTGATGCTGCTGATGCTGCTGCATCGACGTGGCCAGTGCATGCGACATCAGCAGCAGCAACAGCAGCAGCAGATGGGGAGGAGACAGCAGCAAATCGCTTGAAGTATATCTGCAGTTCAGAACGGGCGCTGCGGTGGTTTTATAGAAAAGCTGCAGCAAGGCCTTGCAGCAGCAGCAGCAGCAGCAGCAAAGGAGGGCTGAAGCATCTCTCCTTTTCTGTGTACATACACCGCCTGGTTGTCTCTGTGTCGCTGGCACCGGTCAGCAGGTCTGCTGCTGCTGCTGCAGCAGCAGCAGCAGCAACTGCAGCAGCAGCAGCACACCGCGACGAGCAAAGGGGAAGCCGCAGGCGCAGCAGCGCGACGCTGGAGGACCTGCAGCAGCAGCAGCAGCAGCAGCAGCAACTGCAGCAGCAGAAGCAGCAGCAGCAGCAGCCTTTGCGTTTGTTTTTGTATGGCATTACCTGCAGCACTTCGTACGTTGAAGACAGCCGCGGTGAGACAAAAAAAATAAAGAAAAAATATAAACATAGACAAAGACAGAGACACTTAAGATATATATATATATATATATATATATATATATATATATA
>NW_013549072.1:0-5514 GCF_000499425.1 Eimeria acervulina | reverse complement strand
TACATATGTATGTTATATATATTATATATATGCATATATATATAATGTATATATATATATATATATTACATGTATATTATATATATATATATATATATTTACGTATGTACAGATACATACATAGTTTATATATACATACATATACACATTTATTTATTTATTTATTTATTTTACATATATATAAATATATATACATATATATTCCTCAGCAGCGCTGTTTATTATTTGTTTTGTTAATACGAAGCAGAGACAGCCGCTGCTGGCTGCCTTTCTGCTAATTGTGCGGTGTTAAGGGTTTAGGGTTTGTGGTTTAGGGTTTAGGTGTGTTTGTCGCCCGTTTCCTCAACGCGTGTTTAATTGTTTAATTAATTAATTTAATTTAATTATAAATGAATTAAATTAAATTAAATTAATTAAATAAATTAAATAAATTAAATAAATTTATAGTGGGAGCTTCTGGTCTCGGTCAGGAAACTCTTCAAAGTCTGCAGCATAATCTTTGCGACGTAGGCGGCCACCAGGAAGAGGGTTTTGAAGCTGCTGCATTTGCTGCTGCGGTGTCAGTGCAGCAATCCCTCTGCTGCTGCTGCTGCTGCTGCTGCTGCTGCTGCTGCTGCTGCTGCTGCTGCTGGAGGCAGCAAGACCCCCACCCTCCCACTCTACAAGAAGCTGCTGTGTCTCATCTTCATCTTCTCCTTCACCAAAGCAATCTGCCGGTACATATGCAAACTGTACACCTGGTGCATGCTCTAAGAAGCTTAGATTCTCAAGAATTCTATTCTTAATCTTTTCAAGATGGTCAGCGCTATTAAGATTAGGAAGCGGAGCAGGGGTTAAATGCAACTGAAAGTCAGGTGCATAATAATCATAGTAATCGTTCAACGGTATCTGAGGAGAAAGATCCTTATGCCTATCTAAGACAACAGCAGTTTCATAAGCCCAGCATCTTGATACATTTCTTATTGTATAACCACCACCCCCAAGAACAAGAAGAGGTATATTAAAAGATTTAACAAATTGAACGCATGCAGCATGCCCTCTAATAGTTAAATTAAACTTTCCTAATCTATCTCCTGTTAATGAGTCTGCACCACACTGAAGAACAATAGCCCCAGGTCTATACACCTCAATACATCGCGTAATAATAGGTTTAAACAATGCAACAAAACTATCATCATCCATACCATCATTAAGAGGCACATTTACAGCATAATATTTACCGTTTGACGCTCCTACATCTGTTATATCCCCTGTACCGGGAAAGAAGTCGCCGAACTTATGAAAAGAGACTGTCATAACTCTATGAGAAACATAGAAAGCTTCTTCAACCCCGTCTCCGTGGTGTACATCTATATCAATATACATTACTCTCGCATAATATTTTAATAACTCTAATATACCTAATACTATATCATTTATATAACAAAAACCCGATGCTTCTGAACGCTTTGCATGGTGCAGACCCCCACTCCAATTCACACAAATATCTGCTTGCTGATAATTCAGCTTCTTTGCTGCGTCGATTGAAGCGCCTGCGTACAAAACCCTAAACCCTAAACCCTAAACCCTAAACCACAAACCCTAAACCCTTAACACCGATACCCACACACCGCATACCACTAACTATAAACCCTAAAACACCCAAAACCCTAAACCCTAAACCCTAAACACTGAACCCTAAACCCTAAACCCTAAAAACCCAACCACAAACCCTATACCACAAACCCTAAACCCTCAACCACAAACTATACGACCTGCACTGACGACCCGAAATGTAACGAGATGGTGGATACTAAACCCTAAACCCTCAAAACCCTAAACCCTCGTATGAGGCTGACCTGCTCAGGTCTGCAGCTAACCCTAAACCCTAAGCCCTAAACCCTAAACCCTAAACGCTCGACGCTAAGTAGCTAGGCTATTATTGCCCCTAACCCATCTAAACCCTAACCCGTCTAACCCCCCTCATACCCTAAACCCTAAACCCTAAACCCTAAACCCTGGACAGACCTGCACAGGCCTGCTGGAAGGTGAAGAGACCATCAAAGACGGGGCAGTCTGTCGCCTCTCCTACATTAAAACTTTTTAATTGAAGTGCGAAATCTTTGTAGTTATCCGGGGAGACAGCAGAAAGAAAATTTATATATTCTTGTGAATGAAAGAGACACAACTCCGGCTCTATCGACTTGTGCGGTCGGTACACCTCCTGCAGCAGCAGCAGCAGCAGCAACAGCAACAGCAGCAACAGCAGCAACAGCAGCAGCAGCAGAGGTAAATTAATTAACAAGAGACATGAGAGGGAAAAGAACTCAAAAAAGATAATACAAATTATAAACCATTAAAACAACTATAAGCAATTAAGACAAGAATAAACAAATATAAGTTTATATATATATAATGCATGCGTTTATATATATACATTTATATATATATATATATATATAAACCAGCGCGAAGAGCAACAGAAACAATGTGAAATAAATAATAAAAGCACGAGAACAGAAGAGGATTAAAGAGTAAAACAAAAAGCACAAACAACAAAACAACAAAAAAGAATCAAGAGAAAAACAAATAAATAATATAAACCCTCATACACACAAACGAAACGGAGACGAGAACAACAGCTAAAACGAGAGGGAGAAGAAGAAGAACAGCAGCAACAAGTAATAATAATAATAATAAATAAAACAACAAATAAAACAGCAGCAGCAACAACAATGACGAGAATAAGAAGAATTAGAACAGCAAACAAAACAACAAATAAAACAACAAATAAAACAACAATAATAATAGTTAACAACAACATCGACAACAACAATAATAATAAAGACAATAATAATAAAGACAATAATAAACATAATAATAATAAAGAGAATAATAATAAACATAACAATAATAAAGATAATAATAAAGATAATAATAAATAATAATAATAATAAAAGATAACAATAATAATAAAAGATAATAATAATAATAAAGATAATAATAGTAATAATATAAATAGTGAGTGTGCTGACCATATGTTTATACAAATCGTATGAAAGGACTAAGGCGTGGGCCATCCGAATTCTCTGCGGCTTCATCGGATGTCCGGGCCCATAGTAAAAGGACCCGATATCGGGGTCATAGAAATAGGCGACTCTTTTTCTTACTCCGACTAGAGACATTTTATCTAAATAATATATATTATATATATCCTATTTAATATATTTAATATATTTATAATAGAATATATTTTATTATCTATTTATCTATGGATTTATGTGCTTATTTTATGTTTTTTCTTTTGTCTTGAGTAAATTGAATGTAAGGATGTCTCTATTGAAGAGCTTTGAATTGAACAGAGATAATAAAGCAAATATATATATATTAAATTCAACAAACCCCTTCCTCCTGCTTTTGCTGCTGTTGCTGCTGCTGTTGCTGTTGATGCTGCTGTTGATGTGCTGCTGCTGCTTCTACTGCTGCTGCTGTCCGATCTTAAACACCCTTTAATTCACAAGCAAACGGTGCAGCACCGATACCGCAAACATAAGCAACTCCCATACAAAGCACCAATGCAATATAACCCCTCGAATATGCAAGTGCTGCTGCTGTTGCTTCTGCTGCTGCTGTTGCCGTTGCTGCTGATGGGCTGCTGCTGCGATTTGCAGGAGGTGCTGCCACTCCCTCGCAGCAGCAGCAGCAGCACTAAAAACTCCTGCTGATGTTCCAGCTGAGTCGCTGCTGCTGCTGCTGCTGTTGCTGCTGCGCCGCAGCTGGCTGGCAAGAAAGAGGAAGCTGCTGCCCAGCAGCAGCAGCAGCAGCAGTAGCGGGGGGTTTGCTGCAATCACAGAGACACAAAACAACAACGACAGAAACCTGTCTGCACCACCTAAAGGAATTCAACTCTAGCGAAGAAGAAACCAAAAAAAGAAGTAGAGAACAAGTATAAGCAGCAAAGCGGCTGAAAGTGCCCAGCAGCAGCAGCAGCAGCAGCAGCAGCAGCAGCAGCAGGGCCCTCCCAGGCACAGTAGCCTCTACAAAAAAATCCTCGTTTTTCTTGCTTTTAAGCAAATTTAATTTATTTTAATTAAAATTTAAACAATTTTATCTTCTAATTAAAAACAAAATGAACAAAACGCAGCCCCAAACTCTGATCTCGTCTTTTCTCTACCCGTCCGGTGTATATACGTACACCGTAAGTGAGAGCTGTTTAGGGTTTTGTTAATTTCTTTTGTGAATATTGTTGCGTTAGAAGTATTATTTAAGTTTTAATTGTTTGATCTTTCCTTCCTGTTGTAAAGCCTCAACAAAACTGCACAATCTCTACTTAATTCTTCTGTCACTCTCAGATACATATAGAGTCCTCAATTATATATTATATAATAGAGGACTCTATATATATTATATAATATAATACCAACAGCACTCCCTGGGCTACAACAGAGCCCGAAGAGTTGACAATATAAACATCTGAAAGCAGCCTCACCTTCCCCTGCCCCTGCTGCAAGCTGTACAAGTATCTGGGGCTGATCTTCTTGCATGCTGTTCGAGCAAGAGACGGAGGAGAGCTGAGTAAAGAAAACTCGTTGAGATAATAATTCACATAAAGTATTTAGCCTCTCTTAACCTCTTCTACTGTCTCTAAACGGGATCAGAACATCGGCTTTAAAGGGTCTTATGAAGTTCGGGGCTATCGCAAACAACACAAACTCTGCTCTTTTAAACAGACAAAAAGAAAGCACAACTACAGCAATTCTTTATAGTGTTACTGCATGTAGGAATAAGAGTTGATGCGGTGCTTGCATAAGATTAACGAGCGTCTTACCCGCATGCACGGCTCCCCCAGCACTACTCCTCAGCCTCCTTGGCCTCTATGCTGTGCCCCGAACTTCGGGTGTCTGGGGAAGAGGAGGTCATCTGCTTATAGTGAAGTCTTATCTTAACGCTTTTGTCTTCAGTATAGACTATAATAGTCTCTTGATACACCTGGAAGCTCCGTATGCTTCATCTGGCCAGATGCATGCAGCAAGCCCTATCCCCATAGCAAGGAGGCTTGTTGCTGAACAGCGCGTAATACCGAAGCTGTATTAAAACAAACGAAAAGCAGATATTCTTGCCTGCCCTCTTAAACTCTTTTTCTAAAAATCATCAATCCCTTTCCCCTCGTGCAATATGGAGATTGGCCAGGATCTGTCTACCCTCTGATAGAAAGGCAACCACTGGTTGAGAGCTTCGCCGCGTTAACACCAATTCATTATCTGCATTCTATCAGACAGAAGCTGTATGTACAGCAGAAGCAATTCATGAAGACTTCCTCTACCTTTGTCGACCCTTCAGATATAACGGCCGCCGAGAGAGGGGAGACAGTGAAGAAATGAATACTTTGTTGCTCTCGTGTTGTATTTGCCTCTCCCAGATACACCCGAAGAGCTACATTTGCTACTCTCATCTTCTGCTACTCACCCCCACTTGCAAATACAGTTGAGCCCGGTGTCTTGCACGCACTAACACTGTAGGGTCTTTCTGAAAACT
>NW_013549073.1:0-5859 GCF_000499425.1 Eimeria acervulina | reverse complement strand
TATATACATATATATATAGAAAATAATATATGAAAATGTAGCTAATAACATTTTCTTTTAAATGATATACTTTAAATATGTTTATTTGTCTTCTGCAGCTTGCAAAAAGCCAAAAAGACGCAGAGGCTGCACCTTTTGTCTTTGCTTTAGTCGATTGGCTGAGAGAAAAGGTTGGAAATTGTCGCGTAGAGCCCCCAGGCCTATTTAGAGGGAGAGGAGAGCATCCTAAGCAAGGAATGCTGAAGGTTTGTTTAATTAATTAATTTATTTATTTATTTATTTATTTAGTTAGTTAGTTAATTAGTTAATTATTTGCTTATTTATTGTGTTTGTTTTATTTGTTTATTCGTTTTATTCGTTTATCTATGTAGTTTTTTGTGCATCCTAAGCAAGGGATGCTGAAGGTTTGTTTAATTAATTAATTAATTAGTTTAGTTGATTAATTAATTAATTTAATTAATTAATTAATTACTTTAATCAATTAATTATTTGTTTGTTTATTGTGTTTGTTTTATTTGTTTTATTTATTTATTTGATTGGGAAGAGAAGAACACATTAAATGAGTAATGTTGAAGGTTTATTTATTTATTTATTTAACTAATTAATTAATCAATTAATTTAATTTAATTTAATTTAACTAATTAACTAATTAATTATTTCTTTAGTTTGCTTAATTTGTTTGTTTATTTTATTTATTTGTTTGGGAAGAGGGCAATGAGTGTTAAAGGTTTGTTTATATTTACTTATTATATTTAATTGTTTATGCTGTCTATGCATTTATTTATTTATTTATTTATTTATTATTTATTATTTATTTATATTCAGCGACGTATATTTTCTGAAGACATTTATATATACACATATATATACATGTATATATATATATATGTATACATGTATATATATACATCTAAATTTTTCTTTTTTATTGCTGTTTCTATTTATGAATAAATAAATAAATAAATTAATTAATTAATTAATTAATTTGTTTATTTTCAGCGTCGCATATTTTCTGAAGACGTGATATTGAATCTGAGCGAAGACAGCCCAGTGCCGATTGCAAGCGGTTTGAAGGGGCATTGCTGGAGAGACATAGCGCATGATTGCAGAGTAACTTGGTTAGCATTTTATCGGGACTCAATCAATGATCAGGTGAATAATAATATTATTTTATTTGTTTAATGTTGTCCTGCTTGTTCTGCTTCTTTTGCTGTATCTTTTGATGTTTTTTCTTCATATATATATATACCCTAAAGGTGTAGAGTCCTTGGATTGCATTTTAAATATTATATTAATACATTAATTATATTTATAATTATATTTATTATTATATTTATAATTATATTTATGGTTGTTATTATTTTATTTGTTTATTTCTGTTCGTTTTAATCTCCTTCGTTTGCTGATCTTTTGATACAACATTGTAATAATAATTTGAATCAATATTTGAGTGATTAATAATAATAATAATATTTTATTATTATTATAATTATTATTTTATTGTTTGTTTATTTATTGTTTATTATTGTTGTTTGTTTTAGGGCTGTTTGTTAGTTGAATATTCTTTTCAATACAATATTAATAACAGTATTATTATGATTATATTAATTATGATTAATTATTATTATATAAAATATACTTGATAATAATAATTTCTTATTATAATAGTTGTATATGAATAGAATTAATGTTGTAGATTGGGGTGTATGCGGAGGTTGATTAATTTGTTTTTGTTTGTTTTTGCAATGCAGGTGAAGTATATGTACTTAGCAGCTCAATCAGGATTTAAAGGACAACAAGACTTCCTAAAATATGAGAAGGCAAGAAGATTAAAACAATTTGTCGTTAAAATTAGAGAAGACTATAGCAAAAAGATGAAGAGCAACGACTCTATTGAAAGACAGCTGGGGACGGCTACATATTTAATTGACTTCTTAGCTCTTCGTGTCGGAGGCGAGAAAGATACAGGTTTGTTTCTTTAATATTATCATTTATATTAACCCTAAACCCTAAACCCTTAACCCTAATTGCTTCTACCTATAATACGCACGAGTTGCCGCTTTGGCGGCAAAATTTTATGATCAACATACACCCCAAACCCTAAACCCTAAACCCTAATTAGTTACTATCTATACACACGATATTCATCAAGTCTTACACTCATTATACCCATATCCAGGGTTTAGGGTTTAGGGTTTATGAAGCAGATGATGAGGAGGCGGACAACACCCTTGATACACACTTTAGGGTTTATTATTTAGGGTTTAGGGTTTAGGGTTTAGGGTTTAGGGTTTGTGAATCAGATGAGGAGGCGGACACCGTTGGTTGTTGCAGTCTGCGAGTCGAACATATTGCATTTGACGAAGATAAAAAAGAAATAACGCTGGACTTCTTAGGCAAAGATTCAATTAGATATTATAATACTGTCAAGGTACTTATTTATTGTTTAGTTGTTTAGTTGTTGTTTATTTTGTTTGTTTGTTTTGTTGGTTTGTTTGTTTATTATTTACGTTTTTATCTATCTATTATTTGTTTACTTATTTATTTAATTTTTTGTTTATTTAATATTGTAATGCTGAAGTATTTGTTTATTTGTTTTTATTTATTTATTTATTTTGTTTTTATTTATCTATTTATTTGTTCGTCTGTGTTTTTATCTATTTATCTGTTTGCTTGTTTTATTTATTTATTTATTATATGTATTTGCTTTTTTATTTATTTATTTGTTTGCTTGTTTGTTTGTTTGTTTGTGTTTTTATTTATTTATTTATTTATTTATTTATTTGTTTATTTGTTTGTTATTTGATAATATTATACCGTTAGACTATTTTTTAATTGCTGTATTTATTTATTTAATCTGTTAACTTTATATAATTGTTTATTTATTTAATTTATTATATTAATTAATTAATTAATTAATTAATTTATATAATTTATTTTGTTTTTATTTTATTATTTCTTCAGATAGACCCGCAGGCATTTAAAAATTTACAAGCATTTTGTAGAGGCAAGAAAGCAGATGATGATGTCTTTGAATCTATCAATGTTAGTTTTAATTAATTTAATTAATTTAATTAGTTTAATTAATTAATTAATTAATTTATTTGTTTGTTTGTTTGGTTTATTTGTTTGTCTGTTTTATTTGTTTATTTGTTTTATTTGTTTTAGTAAAGAAAGCAGATGATGATTGTCTTTGAATCCATCAATGTTTAATTAATTTAATTAATTTAATTAATTGATTAATTTATTTATTTATTTGTTTAGTTTGTTTGTTTATTTGTTTTATTTGTTTATTTGTTTTATTTGTTTATGTATTTTTGTTTGCTTTGTTTATTTCTTTTTAAACACATCAATATCTTTATTTATTTATATATTTATTTATTTATTTATCTGTTCATCTATTTATTTATTTATTTATTTATTCATTTACTTGTTTGTTTTTGTTGGTAGCATATTGTGTGTATATGTAAACCCTAAACCCTAAACCCTAAACCCTAATTTATGGTTTGTTTTCAGAGCACTTCTTTAAATAATCATTTAAAACAGTTAATGCCGGGGTTAAGTGCGAAGATGTTTAGGACATACAACGCCAGCATAACCCTTCAGCAAGAGCTCGATAAGCTACAGTAAACCCTAAACCCTAAAACCCTAAACCCTAAAACCCTAAACCCTAATGGGAGTATCGTAAACCCTACTAAACTCTTATCCTGAACCCTAAAGACTAAAGTTTATTCTGCTGCTTTTAAACACCGAGTATACGCTAGGGTTTACAGTTTTATGGTTTATGGTTTAGGGTTTAGGGTTTAGGGTTTAAGGTATTAGGGTTTAGGGTTTAGGGTTTAGGGTTTAGGGTTTAGGGTTTAGGGTTTAGGGTTTAGGGTTCTTTAGGGTTATTAGGGTTTAGGGTTTAGGGTTTAGGGTTTAGGGTTTAGGGTTTAGGGTTTAGGGTTTAGGGTTTGAGGGTTTAGGGTTTAGGGTTTAGGGTTTAGGGTTTAGGGTTTAGGGTTTAGGGTTTAGGGTTTGTGGTTTAGGCCGACTTTGGCGAAATTCAAGGAGGAAGTAGAGAGAGAGAGGATGAAGAAAGAGGCGAAGACAAAAACAAAAAAAGCAAAGACAGAGCCTCAAGCTGCTGCAGCAGCAGCAACAACAACAGCAACAGCAACAGCAACAGCAGCAGCAGCAGCAGCAGAAGACAGTGATGAAGCCCCCCTTAAAGAGCAAAAAGTAAAGAGAGAAACAGATAAAGACAAAGAAGAACAAAAAGAAACTCAAGAAGTTCTCAATGTAGATATCTCTGATGTTAACCAACTCGTGCAATTCTATAACGATGCTAACAGGTAAACCCTAAACCCTTATAAACCCTTATAAACCCTAAACCCTTATAAACCCTAAACCCTAAAACGCTTCTTATAATGAAGCCCTTACAAAATATACTGCTATAAATGCATGAAAGTACAGTATATACTAATAGTAAATAATTAAATAAATAAATAAATTAATTAATTAAAAGATAATATTTATTTATTTATTTATTTATTTATTTGTTTGTTTGTTTGTTTAGGGCTGTTGCTATACTATGCAATCACCAGCGCTCTATACCGAAGCAGCATGCAGCTTCAATGGCACGGCTACAACATCAACTGAGCGCAATTGAAGAAGATTTAAGAGAATGCGAGGAGTTTTTAGCGTTTTGCAAGAAGGATAAACAGCAAAAACAATTTAAATTCAAGTCTGATTTTAAAGTGCGCTGAAAATGATATATTTTCATGTATCATACACCACAAACCCTTATAAACCCTAAACCCTAAACCCTAAACCCTTCCTGGAAACCCTAAACCATCGGTTTTGAACAAAGACATCAAACCCTATTAACAATCAGCAATATTTAATATATGCAAACCCTAAACCCTTCCTGGAAACCCTAAACCCTAAATAAAATGCTGCAAACGCTAAACCCTAAACCCTCAGTCTCAACCCCCAAACCCTCAATCTCAATCCCTAAACCCTAAACCCTCTACATCAAACCCTAAACTTTCAATCTCAAACCCTAAACCCTGTACATCAAACCCCAAAGCGTCTATATTAAGATCTAAACCCTAAACCCTCGATATAAAACCCTAAACCCTAAACCCTAAACCCTTTTGATTAATTTGGCTTCAGACTCTAAAAGGAGAGCCGCGAAAGTCAGTTGTGCGCGAAGGAATGAAGGAGGATGCTGTTCTTAAGAAGATTGCACAGCTTAAGTACGCCGCCAAACCCTAAACCCTAAACCCTAAACCCTAATTAGCCTCTGAGCATTTATATTATTTGTCTATGGATATTCGATGGTGTTAATTAGATATTATTTGTTTTGCTTTTTCTCGTTTAATGCATCTATATATATATATGTTTATATACACATATATATTTATATATATGTATATATATATATATGTATCAGTTGACTCCTATCTCTCTAAATATATATAAATATATATATATATGTATATTTATATATACCTTAATATATGTTTTCCTTTATGTATATATATATATATATATATCTACGTTTATATATACATTTGTATATATATATATATATTTATATTTGTTTAAATATATTATGATATATGTGTATTACAGAAAGAAAAAGCAAACGCATTTGCTGCGCATGCATATCAAAGACAGCAACAAAACTGTAGCCTTAGGGACTTCCAAAATTAATTATATGGACCCACGTATAACTGTTGCATTTTGTAAGAAGTACGAGCTACCTATTGAAAAGATATTTAATAAAGTAAGTCTTATTTGTCTAGTTTTATTCTGTAGTTTATTTCTCTACTTGTTTTTATATCTATCTGTATATATATATAATATATA
>NW_013549074.1:2500-5735 GCF_000499425.1 Eimeria acervulina | reverse complement strand
ATATATACATATATATATATATATATATGCCTCTTAATATATATGGGTATAGTAAGGGAAGTTGATTGAATTATTTTAGAAATGCCGACTAAACAAACTCTTCTGATAAGCATATACATAAAAATAAATTAATTTTCATCGACATGGCGCAGCAGCAGCAGCAGCAGCAGCACATGCAGCAGCACATGCAGCAGCAGCAGCAGCAGCAGCACATGCAGCAGCAGGTCCTCATTTGCGTTACACCCCCAAATCATTAGATAAATTCGTTAAAATATTTTATTTAATAATTTAAACAAAAAGCAAATAAAAATAAACAATAAATAAATAAATATATAAACATTTCTCTGCTGTCTTCAACCAAGACAGTCTGGGGCTCCCTGGTGTTGCTGCTGCATTATTTGCTGTCTTCTGCTAGCAGCAGCAGCCATCTAAGATGTTAATAATAAATTAAAGACTAAAATTAAATAATATTTTGAAATAAATTGCAAAAAAAAGAAGAAAAACCCTTTCTTTTCATTATTTTGAGGTGTACATACACCGCAGCTCTACACACAGCCGATGCTGTATCTTCAGTTTTTTTTTGTTTTAAAGATTGAAATTCATTGCTGCACCTAAACAAATATATTTAACCTTTTTAAATATTATTATATAAACTTATGCTGCGTATACAAACTCTATACACCAGCCGCATAGGCCCTCAGCTTCTTTAAGCCCTTAGCAATGCATGTGTTTGCGTTTCCTATTAAGCTTGCTGCTGCTGCTGCTGCTGCTGCTGCAGTAGCAGCAGCAGCAGCAGCAGCAGCAATTGAACTCGATCAAATGCTGCAGGTTCAAGCACCATCTCTGCCGATGGAGGAGATAAGAGAGAAGACAGCGCATTGGGGGGTAAGGCCTCTGTATGTTTAATTTTATAAACTTATTTTGTTAACAACAGCAAACATAATAGTCTTTCTTTTTCTTTATCCTTCTTTTCTCTTACTTCTACTGTCTAATAATCTCCTTTTATTCTTTTATTATTGCATGCGCACGCTCCCTTGCCTTGCGTATCAAGGGTTTAGGGTTTAGGGTTTAGGGTTTAGGGTTTACGTATATATTCCTTGGGATATAAGATGGGTTCTATTAAGGGCTTTTCTTTCGCTTCACTTCAGGTGTATATGCAGCTCTGTTGTTGCTGCTGCTACTGCTGCTGCTGCTGCTGCTACTGCTGCTGCTACTGCTGCTGCTGCTGCTACGGCTGCTACTGCATCTTTGTTTGATCTCCCCAGGACTCCCCATTTGCAACGGAGTTGCATGCGTATGCTATTCTTCACCTCTCAGCAGCAGCAACAGAGCAGCAGCAGCAGCAGCAGCAGCAGCAGGAGGCTCGCCAGCGTATTTGCACTTCCTTAGTTAAAATGCTGCAGCGCTGGCAGCAAAACCACCCACGTCTTTTTCAAGCAGTGCAGCAGCAGCAGCAACAGCAGCAACAGCAACAGGAGCAGCAGCAGCAACAACAGCAGCAACAGCAGCAGCAACAACAGCAGCAGCAGCAACAGCAGCAGCAACAGCAGGAAGCTGAGGACCTGCCACTAGAAGATCTTACAGAGTTGCTGCAGGTGTTAGAAGCAGCAGCAGCAGCAAACTGCTTTTCTGCGGTGTATCCGCAGCTCAGGGGAGTGAGTGCTGTCTTTTTTGTTTATGTTTATCTGCACACCTTAATAATATTTTTAAAGTATATTTTAATTTATTTTATATTTTTATTTGTTGTTTATCAGCAGCAGCACTTCATCTACTTAGCAGCAGCAGATAAAGAAGTTGCTGAGGTGTATATACACATCCGAGTGTATGTACAACTCCCAGCAGCAAATGCTGCTGCTGCTAGATGCTCCACTGCAGCAACAGCAGCAGCAGCAGAAGTAGCTACTGTTGGTGCAGCTGCTGCAGCAGCTGCTGCTGGTGCTGCTGCAGCTGCTGCTGACACAGCTGCTGCTGGTGCTGGTGCTGCTGCTGCTGCAGCTGCGGTTGTTGGAGCTGCTGCTGTTGCTTCTGCTGCTGCAGCTGCTGTTGCTGCTGTTGCTGCTGTTGCTGCTGCTGTTGCTTGCAGGTGTATAAACCTGTGCTGCTTCATTTCCTTCACTCTCCTCTGCAGCAGCAGGAGCCTGCAGCAGCAATCCGTGCTGCGTTGTGGTCTGCTGCTGCTGCTGCTGCTGCTGCTGCTTCGGTTGGTGCTGCTGCTAATGCAACTCTTGCTGCAGCAGCGCAGCAGGAGTTTGGGCTGTACGATCGGTTAGCTGAAGCAAAGGGAAGACAATTAATAAACATCGCTAAGCAAATCAAACCAGGTCACCTGCTGCTGCTGCTGCAGCTGCTGGTGCTGCTGCCACTGCTGTTGCTGCTGTTGCTGCTGCTGCTGCTGCTGCCACTGCTGCTGCTGGTGCTGCTGCTGCTGCTGCTCGAACTGCTCGTGTTTGTAGTACTGCTTCTGCTTCTGGCGTTGCTGATTTTGCTGCTGCTGCTGCTTCTTTTTCTGCTTATGTTGGTGGCTGCTGCTGTTGCTGCTGCTGGTGCTGCTGCTGACTTCTTTCGTTTGCTGTTCCTGACATTCGTCCGCTGCTGCAGCTGTTGCAGCTGTTGCATCTGCTGCGACTGCTGCTGCTGCTGCTGCTGCTATTGCTACTGGTGCTGGTGCTGGTGCTGCTTCTGCTGCTGCTGCTGCTGCTGCTATTGCTAATGGTGCTGGCGCTGGTGCTGCTTCTGCTGCTGCTGCTGGCTGTGTAGCTGCTTTCTGCTGCAATTGCTGCTGCTGCTGCTGCTGCTGCTGCTGCTGCTGTTGCTGTTGCAGGTGCTGCTTCTGAGGCTGCTGCAGTGCTGCTGCGGGGAGCGCAGCCCTTGGTAGCAGCACCAGATGAATTATTAGTTGAGGTGTACAGGCAGCTCAAGGGGGCCTTAGCACATAGACAAACCCCAACAACTTTTCTTGCTATTTCTCTTTTGTTAATTACATTCTACAGGTAAAGCATTAAAAACATATTGATATATTTTTATCTGCGCATGCACTCACTCATCTACCTTCCTGTTTATTTAATCAGGCTCCAAAGATACGAGGGTTTAGGGTTTAGGGTTTAGGGTTTAGGACTGGGGTTGAGGCAGCCATTACAGTGTCTTGAAAGCTGCACGGGTTAACAGTTTAGGGTTTAAGGCTTAGGGTTTAGGGTTTAGAGTTTGGGGTTTAGAGTTTAGGGTTTAGGGTTTAGGG
>NW_013549075.1:50000-53338 GCF_000499425.1 Eimeria acervulina | reverse complement strand
TATATATGTATACATATATATATATATATATAGCCCTAATGCTAAGCCCTAATATATACATATATATATATATATATATCAAACCCAATAACGAATCCCATATCAAAGTATAGTCAATAATACCCGTATAAAGCTTATAATATGTGTACATGCGTGTATGTAGAATAGTATATAATATAAAACATACTTCATTATATTATATTATATTACATTATATCATATGTTATGATATTATATGATATGTTATGATATTATATTATATGATATTATATTAATATTATATTATATCGTATTATATTATACAACATTATATTATATTACAATATGCAACACTATATTATATATTACAATATACAACATGATATTACATAACGTAATATAACATAACACAATATAATATTACTTTTTATATTAAATTAAATTAATATATATATATACACATAACATTAAATTAAATTAATATATATATAATATTAAATTAAATTAAATTAATTTGTTTGCATGCGTTCAGTTTAGAAATTTTCAGCCGGTTGTTGAGGCAGTCGCTGTCTTTGAGAATCCAACAGCTGCGACGATAAAGTTTTTTTATGCGCAGCTCGAGACTTTCTTTGAAGGAAGGTATATGGATATTTAATTAATTAATTAATTAATTAATTAGTTTATTTAATTTAATTAATTTATTAATTTATTTATTTATTTTATTTGGTTAGTTATTTTGGTTGATAGTTTGTTATTTTGTTTGTTTGTTGTTTTCGTATTTAGTCGTCTATTTATCTTCGTTTGTTTATTTGTTTATTTGTTTATTTATTTATATATAGATACATTTACTTATTTATTTATTTATATATTGTTATATATATATATATTTATGTACATAAATATGTTTATATATAATGCATGCATATATGTATGTTAATATATATGTATGTATATATATCTACATGTGCGTATTGATATCTATATATATATATATAGATATATCAGCATAAATATATACAAATATATATATATATAGATAGATATATACAGAATCTTTTATATGTATATATTTGGGGTGTATATGCAGCTCTCTGGGTCCGATGGTGATAGACAAGCGAAGCAAACCTGACATAATAAATCCGCGAAGCATCAGCAAATCGTCTCCGGTTCAAATTAAACCGCAGATTAAAGACGGCACATTCGCACTGTTGTCCACTGTACTCAGAAGCATTGCAGTTAATGCAGACAAAGTCGCAAATGTACAGGTATATATATTTATATTTATATTTATATTTATATTTATATTTATATTTATATTTATATTTATATTTATATTTATATTTATTTGTTAATAGAATGAAAGAATATATATATATATATATATGCGTATATTTATAGAATAAAAGAATATATATATGTATATATATATATATATATGTATATGTATATATATATCTATATATATATGTTTATATTTATATACTTCTATCCTATTGTTGTAGCATTGTCTTTATAATCTATCTTATCTTATTCTATATTTAAATAATTGTCTTCAGTTTATTTTATTATAGATGTAATTATTATTCTTTTATTTTATTGTATATTTAAAGGGTGCCCTTTAATCTATTTTATTATATATTTATATAATTGTCTTTAATTTATTTTGTTGTATATTTTATTGCATTTATTTTATAGTATTTAGTTTATATATTATATACTTTATAATATATTTTATATTGTGTAGCTTATATTATATGTTAGATATTATATGTTTATTATAATCTAAACAATATGCATTATCATTCTTTACTGCACCCACCTATCTATGAATGCTGTTTATTTATTTATTTATTTATTTATTTGTTTATTTATTTATTTATTTATTTAATTTGTTTGTGTTTGTCAGTCTGTCTTCATTTTGTGTTGTTGTTGCTGTCTCCTGTCTCCTTTCTCTTTTTGTCTGTGCTACGTTTTTAATTTATCGTTAATTAGTTTTAAATTAATTTTAAATATATTTTTAATTTGTTAATTATTATTTTTGTTGCGTTTGAAGTCAACAGTACTGTGCGTTTGGGGCTGCATGCAGGCACGAGGAGAGATTCATATACAAATAGAGGAGTTTGATTGCTGGATAGACATCGATATTGATAAAATACCCGTAACAGTAAAAAACCTCGGTCTCTAGCTGCAGCAGCAGCAGCAGCAGCAGCAGTAGCAGCAGCAGCAACAGCAGCAAGAGCCAGTAGTGCAAGAGAAAGAAGCGGCAACAACAGCAACAGCAGCAGCCGCAGGAACAGCAACAGAAGCAGTAGCAACAGCAGCAACAGCAGCAGAGGCAGCAACAGCAATAGCAAGAGCAATAGCAGCACCCTCAGCAACAGCTGCAGCAGCAGCTGCTGCAGCAGAAGCAGCAGCAGCAGCAGCAGCAAAATCCCGTTTGCAGTGTCTTTCTTTTTCTTAGCTAATATAAAGTTATTTATTTTTTAGCTGAGTTGTGTATTAAGTCTTTCTCCTTACACTTCAAATTTGTAAATCTGTTCTTACCTGTCTCCTCCCCTGCTGCGGCGAGCAGCAGCAGCAGCAGCAGCAGCAGCAGCAGCAGCAGCAGCAGCAGCAACAGCAGCAGCAACAACAACAGTAACAGCAACAGCAGCAGCTGCTGCTGCTGTTGCTGCTGACAGGGCTCCACGGGTTTGCTAGTTGGTATGAAGTTGTTTAGCGGTTGATATATGTTATAAATTCAAAGGAGACAGTTTATTAGGGTCAGGGAGACAGTAGATTGAGGCAATGTGTCTCCACGCCTTCATTATTTTCTTTAACAAAAGCTGTCTCTGTTTCTCTGTCTCTGTCTCTCTCTCTCTCTCTCTCTCTCTCTTTGTCTGTCTGTCTCTGTCTCTGTCTCTGTCTCTGTGTGTCTATCTGTAGAAGAAGTAGCTAGCTGTCTGTGTATTTAGGAGGAGACAGCAGCCATCACTGTCTCTTTTTAATTTGTCTATAGAGGGAGAGGCCGGAGACAGTACTGTTGTGTGTGTAACGAAGGAGACAGCAGGAGACAACAGCAAAGGGGTTGTCTCTGCTGCTGTCTCCTTATCTGTCGAGGAGACCGAAGATATTAATAAATAATTATTTAACAATTAATATTTAATTAATAATTATTCTAATAGATTTTTATTTATTAATTAATATTCAATTAATTACTCTGTTTATACACCTCAACTTCTACGCACCTCCAGCCCCATACAAATGTACGCGCGCATGCACACGACAGCAGCAGCAGCAGCAACAGCAGCAGCAGCTGCTGGTGCTGATGCTGCAGACTTTACTTCCAGACTGCTGCAGCAGCTGTCTCTATTCGCTGC
>NW_013549075.1:0-47500 GCF_000499425.1 Eimeria acervulina | reverse complement strand
TCTTCCTCTGGTGTCTCCTCCGAAGCAAACCCCAGCCAATGAAGCACAAGCCCCCGCAGCAGCAGCAGCACCCGCTGCTGCAGCAGCAGCAACAGCAGCAGCAACGCCACCCCTACCGCCTACAGCAACCATCGCAGCAGAAACAGCAGCAGCAGCAGCAGCAGCAGAAGATAGACAGAACTCAGAGAGGCAGCTTCTGCTGCGGGCCCCTTCTCTGACGGAAGCAAAACCAGCGTCCTCTTCTGCTTCGGGTGCAGCAGCATTCAGCAGCCCCAGCAGCAGCAGCTGCAACAGCAACAGCAACAGCAGTAGCAGCAGCAGCAGCAGCAGCAACGATCCGGTGTGTGCTAGTTCCGATAGCCTGCTGCTGAGACTGGTGCCGTCTCGGTTGCTGACGTCTTTATGCTGCAGGCTGCTGCCTTTGAAATCTCTGGTGTCTCTTAGCTGCTGCTGCAGAGCTTTGCTGCAGCTGTCTATACACCACAGATGGGTAGACAAGGCAGTACAGAGAGGAGCCCTTCAAGACCTCGCTGATGAGTGCTGCTGCTGCTGCTGCATGCGAAACAGAGCAGCAGCAAACGCTCAAACAGAAACCCCCAGCAGCAACTCCGCTTGGACTTTCCACAGCCCCTATAGCAGCAGCAGCAGCAGCGGCGGCAGCAGCAGCAGCAGCAGCGACGAAAGCGACAGCAACAGTAGCAGCGACGAACGCAGCAGCAGCAGCAGCAGCAATAGCAGCAGCAGCAGCAGCAGCAGGCGCTGCTGCTGCTGCAGTGGAAAGAAGGTTCGAGGGGGGAGCGTTGGGGTGCTGCCTTCATTGTGTGGGGACATTTTCAGGTGTCTCCTCAGCGCATCACTCCCAGACAGTTTAACAGATGAAATTCGCAGAGACGTCTGCCGTACATTCCCTACTCGCCCTTTGTAAGCTGCTGCTGCTGCTGCTGCTGTTGCTGCTGCTGTTGCTGCTGCTGTTGCTGTTGCTGCTTCTGCTGCTGCCGTTGCTGCTGCTGCTGTTGCCGTTGCTGCTGCTGCTGTTGCCGTTGCTGCTACTGATGCCGCTACTACTATTGCTCATTTTGCTGCTGCTGCTGCTGTTGGTGCTACTGCTGCTGCTGCTTCTAATGCTGCTGCTGCTACTGTTGCTGCTGCTGCTACCGCCGCTGCAGCTGTTGGTTGTTTCTTGCTGTTGGTGGTGCTGGCTTGGCGTTGATTTCTTCGGATGCTGTTGCTGCTGCTGCTGTTGCTGCTGCAGCTGCAGCAGGGAATTGTTCTTGCTGCAGTGGAGCGCTTTGCCTATGTCCCCTGTGTTTTGCTGTTGCTGCTGCTCTGCCGTTGCTGCTGCATTTTCTTCTGATGCAGCATTCGATGCTGCTCCTGCTTCCGCTGCCTTTGCTGCTGCTGCTGCTGCATTTGCTGCTGCTGCTGCATTTGCAGGTGGTTATGTGTAGATGTGTGGGGTGTTTGGGGTGCCTGTGCAGCTTTGCTTCTCGTCGAGGGCAGCAGAAGCTGTACGATGTGCTGCATGCATTAGCTGCAGCAGATCCAAGGACAGGTTACTGCCAAGGTAAGCTGCTGCTGATGTTGCTGCTGCTGCTGTTGCTGCTGTTGATGTTGCTGCTGTTGCTGTTTCTGCTGTTGCGTGTCCTTCTGCTGTTGCGGGTGCTGCTGCTGTTGCTGCTGCAGCTGCTGCTGGCATTACTGAAGCAAGTGCTGCAGCAACTATCGGGGGAATACTCCTGCTGCTGCTGCTGCTGCTGCTGCTGCTGCTCCCCGGGCCTGTGCAGAAGCTCCTTGTGTTTCTTTTTGTTGATTTGTTTTGATTTGTTTTGATTTGATTTGTTTAGGGATGAATTTCGTAGTAGGCGCGCTGCTGCAGCTGTGCAGCAGCAGCAGAGTGCATGCGTTTTGGGGCTTTCTGCTGCTTCACCGCGCACTTAATTATAAAATGCTGCACGAGGGACCCGTAGCTCTACTTGCTGCCAGAACGAATCAGTTTGTCTCCATCATACAGTAAGACACAAGAAGCAGCAGCATTTCCTGCCGCTGCAGCAGTAGCAGCAGCAAATGCAAATGCTGCGGCGATAGAAAGTGTTGCAGCAGCAGGAAATGGTGTAGCAGCAGCAAATGGTGTAACAGCAGCAAATGCTGTAGCAGCAGCAAATGCTGCAGCAGCAGCAAGTGCAACAGCAGCAACAAGCGCAGCAACAGAGGCCAGTGCAGCAGCGAGTGCAGCTGCAGCGGCTACACTGTCTACAGAAGCAGCAGCAGCATCTGTACAAGCAGCATTAGCGGCAAGGGTAGCGGCAGCAGCTGCAGCAGCAAACATGCCAGAGGGCGAGCCTCTGCTAAGTCCTGAGTAGGAGCAGTAGCATGTGCAGCAGCAGATAAAGCGGCAACAGCAGCAGCAGCAACAGCAGCAACAGCACTGCAACCGCAACTAGCGCAGCAGCAGCGGAGGACTTCGGGTTGTCTTGAGGTGTATGTTGAGGTTTATTTGAGTGTCTCTGCATCTTGTGTCCGTCTCCGTTTCGCTGCTGCTGCTGCAAGGAGACAGCTGCTGCTTGGTGTCTCTGTTTTGCTGCTGCGCTGCAGGGAACGGCTGCCCCGCCTCTGCAGCCATCTGCAGGGACAGTGTCTCTCTGTTGGCTTCTTTATTACTCAAGTTAGAGACATTAAATAAATAAATAAGACAATAAAGAGACAGTAAAGAGACAGTAGAGACATTAAAGAGACAGTAGAGACAATAAGGAGACAGTAAAGACATTAAATAAATAAACAAGACAATAAAGAGACAATAAGGAGACAGTAGAGACAATAAAGAGACAGTAGAGACAATAACGAGACAGTAAATAAATAAACAAGAGAATGAAGACAATAAATAAATAAAGGAGATAATGAAGAGACAATAAAGATTAAACAAACAAATAAGAGAATGTAGAGACAATGAAGAGACAGTAAATAAATGAACAAGAGAATGAAGGCAATAAAGAGATAATCAGGAGAATAAAGAGAGACATTAAATAAATACAAGAGAATGTAGAGACAATAAAGAGACAATAAATAAATAAACAAGAAGGTAGAGACAAATACAGGCAGTAGAGACAATGCAGAGACAGTAGAGACACAAAGGAGGTGAAGAAGAAAAAGCAGGGGCAATAAAGAGACAGTAGAGACAGTAGAGACAAGCAAGAGACAGTAGAGATAATAGAGAGACAAGCGAGAAGACGCAGAGACAGTAGAGAGACAAGAGACAGGCCGTAGAAGCAATAGAGACACACTTAATTAGATAAAGAGAATAGAGGGGCAAAGATAATAGAGAAGGGACAGAGACAATAGAGAGGAGTCATAAATAGAAGAGACAGTAGAGAGACAGACAGTAAAGCAAACAGAGACAGCGAGAGTAGAGACAGAAGGGAGACAGCACAGATAACATAGAGATAACAGATATCAAACAAAGACAATAAAGACAGCAGAGACAGTAGAGACAATAGGCAGACAGGAATGGGTGAAGACAATAGAGAGACAATAGAGGGACAGAGAGAGACAACAGGGAGACAGTAGAGTGAAAGCAAGAGAGACAATCGAGAGATAGTTGAGACGGAGACAGTAGAGACAGTAGAGTTAGAGACAGCAGAAGCAAACGAGGCAGGAGAGACAGTAGAGACGCAGACAGTAGAGACAGTTGAAAAGGGCAGTGTCTCCTTTGCCTCCATTGCAGTGTGTGCTGTTTGCTGCTGTCTCCTTTTTGTGGTGTCTCCTCAGTCTCCTTTGCAGTGTCTGCTGTCTGCTGTCTCCTTTGTGTGCTTTTAATTTGTCTCTCAGTGGCTGCTCACCAGCTTCACTGCTTTTCTTGATTTGTCTCTGCTGGGCTGTCTGTGGGACTGCTTCTTTGCTGCTGGGTGGAAGGCGTTAGCTTGTGCAGCAGCAGCTGTCTTCTCGCGACTCGAGAGACAGCTGCTGCAGCAGCCTTCTCTTGACACCATAATTGCAGTCATGCAGGTATCTCTCTCTGCTCCTCTTCCTCCTCCTCCTGCTGCTGCTGCTGCTGCTGTTCCTACTACAGCTGCTGTTCCTTCTGCTGCACCTGCTGCTGCTGCTACTTTTGCTGCAGCACTTGGTGCTCCTGCTGCAGCAGTTGCTGTTCCTGCTGCAGCAGCTGCTGTTGTTGCTGCTGCTTCTTAGGCTGCTCTCATTGCTGCTGCTGCTGTGGTGCTGCTGCGGCTCTTTTCATTCATTGGGATCCCCTGTCTGCTTTCTAGTGTATGCTGAGTTTCTTTGTCTCCTCTCAGGTGTATACGGAGGTCTTGTCTCTGTTTTGAAGTGTATGCTGAGGTTGTTGTGTCTTCTATGTTGTGTCTTTTGCGGTGTATGCTGAGCTTCTTTGTTTTTGCTTCCGGTGTCTGCTGAGTTTCTTTTATCTGTTTTGCTGCGGTGTATGAGGAGCTTCACGACATACACTGTGGGGTGTCTCTGCAGGCCCAGAGGCATTCTAAGACATTTTGCTCTGCGAAGGAGTTTTTTATTTGGATGCAACAAACAAAAATAACAAACAAAGATTTATTTACTGCTGCGCTTAATGCGCATGCTGAACTCTTCCTTGTGAGGGCCCGGCTTCTGTCTCCTTATGCGGTGTATACTGTCTCTTTATGTGGTGTCTGCTGTCTCCTTTCTATTTCTTTGTTTTTCTTCGTTTGGGTTTGCTGCTGTGTCTCTCATCTGTTGTCTCCCCTCTGCTGTCTTCTGTCTCCTTTCTCTTGTTTTGTGTTCCTTACCCCCCAAAGCTTTTTTGTTTGTTGCAGCTGTCTCTGATGTCTCCTTATCTTTAGTCTCTTTGCTTGTTTCTCTTGTGTCTTGTCTATTTTTCTATTTTTGCCGTGTTGTCTCTGGTGTCTCCTTTCTCCTGTGGGCTGTCTCCTCATTCTGCTCTCTGTCTCCTTTGGAGTGTCTCCTTTTTGTAATTTGTTTTGTTTGCTTGGCCTCATCGACTGTCTCCTTTGTTTTGTTGTTTGTCTTGTGAATACTTTTGTTTGTCTCCCTTCTCTCTATTCTTCCTGTCTTTCTTCTTTTTCTGCTGTCTCTTTCTTTTTTTCTTGTCTTGTCTTCTCTTTGCTGTCTCCTTTGCTGTCTCCTGTGCTGCCCCCTTTGCTGTCTCCTTTTCTGTCTCCTTCGCTGTCTCCTTCGCTGTCTCCTTCGCTGTCTCCTTTGCTGTCTCCTTTGCTGTCTCCTTTGCCTAAAGAGACAACAAATAAATCTGTGCTGCGTAATTTCAGGCTCTTATCCATGGCTTGCCTGCTTCCCTCCAGCAGCAGCAACAGCAGCAGCAACAGCAGCAACAGCAGCAGCAGCAGCAGCAGCAGGGAGGGGACAAGGGAGTTGTTAGTTTCATCTTCGAGCGAGATAACTCAGGTACGAGTCCGCAGCAATGTTGTTAGCTGTCTCCTTTTCTTTTATTGCTCTGCTTTTTATTTCTATTTTTAAATATCTTTGTTTTTATTAGCCCGTTCTTGAGGTGTCTGTCTCTCCTCATCTGTCTCCTTTGTGTCTCTTTGTCTCTGCCTCTGTCTCTGCTTCTGCTGTCTGTCTCCTTTGCTGTCTCCGTTAGATAAATTTTTGTGTGCTATCTTGAATAATATATTTCTTGTTGCTGGTTTGTTTGTTTTGTCTCCTTTCATATCTTTTTTGTTTTTGTTTTTATTTTTTATTTATTAATTAGAATAATATATTAAACAAAATAAAGTGCCTCCTCCTTTTTTTCTTTTGTAATATATTTCTTGTTGTTTGTTTGTTTTGTTTTGTTTTGTTTTATTTAATGTAATGTACTTTTTTTTGTTCTTGTTCGTTGTGTCTCCTTTTCGTTTATAAGAATATTCATTCTAGCTAAGGCTGTCTTTAAGTGTCTCCTCAGGTGTCTCCGCCGTAGGGGCCCCACATCTCGTCTCTCTCCAAGGCTGTCTCCTCTCTAACTCAGCGCTTGCAGCAGCAGGCCTACTGCCTCCCCCATCCCCTAGCAGCAGCTGCAGCGGCCGCAGCAGCAATAGCACCAGCAGCAACAGCAACAGACGCAGTAGTGGCAGCAGTGACAGCAGCAGCAGCAGCAACAGCAGTGACAGCAGCAGCAGCAGCAGCA
The DNA here is from genome assembly GCF_000499425.1 of Eimeria acervulina. Lineage (NCBI taxonomy): Eukaryota > Apicomplexa > Conoidasida > Eucoccidiorida > Eimeriidae > Eimeria > Eimeria acervulina. The sequence goes on along the minus strand of NW_013549075.1, from coordinate 41,373 downwards.
GCAGCAACAGAGAGTGGGTAGCGGTGGACATGAGGGGCCTTCTGACTCGTCAGTATATGTGGGAAGGCAGCTGGCTGCATGCGCTGCTGCAGCAGCATTCTGCTGCTGTGCTGCAGCAATTTGCTCTCTCAGATCCTTTAAGAGACCTCTACCGCAAATGCTGCCTCAGCAAACCCTCTGTAGATACATTAGCATTTACAACTGCTGCTACTGCTGCTGCGGCAGCAGCACCTGCTGCGGCTGCTACTGCTCCTCCCCCTTCTCCCCGCGACGGCGACAACGAGGGTCGTAGCAGCAGCAACAGCAGCAGCAGCAACAACTGCAGCAGCAGCAGCAGCAGCAGATGGGGCTGTGCGCGTTATTGCTTGCTGCCCCTATCAGCGCTGGAGAGGACACAAGGGGAGTTGCTGCAGCAGGAAAAGGAGACAAATAGAGATGTCTCCGTGCTGCAACGCAGAATTGAAGCTGCAGAGCAGAGGAGACAGCAGCTAGGCCTCAGCCTCAACAAGCAGCAGCACAAACTGCTGCAGCTCCTCACGCAGCAGGAGAGAGCTGCGCAGCATAAGGCAGCAGCAGCAGCAGAACTCAACGCCACTCTCGCTCAGCAAACGGAGGACCAGCAGCAACAGCAGCAGCAACAGCAGCAACAGCAGCAGCAACAGCAGCAGCAGGAGGCAAAACCTACCTGCTCTGACGAGCAGCTGCCATCGCCGAAAGGAGACAAACAGCAACCGGTGTCTCCTGCAACATCTGCTTCCCCCACACAATGTCTTACTTCTGCTGCTGCTGCTGCTGCTGCGGAGACATTCCCAGCAGCAGCAGAACAAGCAGCAGCAGAACAAGCAGCAGCAGAACAAGCAGCAGCAGAACAAGCAGCAGCAGAGACAGGAAACGCATCAGACACCTCCGAGGCCTGTGAGGCCCTTGAGGGGGGAATGCAAAGCCCAGCAGCAGCAGCGCGCCCTGCAGCGGAGACAAACGACACACCAACAGCAGCAGAAGCAGCAGCAACAGCAGAAGCAGCAGCAGCAACAGCAGCAGCCTCTATGTCTGGGGGGGCGAGGCCTCAGAGTCTAAAGGCGATGCTCTCTGAGGTTCGCTGGCACCAGCAGCTCACAGCAACAAACCGCAGGAACTCTTACGCCAAGCTGCAGCAGCAGCAGCAGCAGCAGAAGAAGGAAGACCAGCAGCAGCAGGAAGACCAGCAGCAGCAGGAGGACCAGCAGCAGCAGCAGCAGAACAAGCAGCAGCAGAAGCTTGTCTCACAAGGTCTGGGCGATGCAGGTCTTGTGCAGGAGGCGGAGGGAGAGGGGGAGAAACTCTCAAGTGAAGACAGCAACAGCAGCAGCACCAGCAGCAGCACCAATGGCAGCAGCAGCAGTAACAGCAGCAACACCACCAACGGCGACAGCAGCAGCACCACCACCAACGGCAGCAGCAGCAGCAGCAGCAGCAGCAGCAGCAGCAGCGGGAGTGGGTTTGGCCTATCTTTGGGCTGGGGAAGGACAAGCATCCGCAGAGGAGACAGCGCGAAAGAATTGATTGCACCTCTCTTAAGGAAGGTGAGACCTGCTGCTGCTGCTGCTATTGCTGCTGCTGCTGCTTCTGCTGTTATTGCTGCTGCTGCTGCTGCTGCTACTGCTGGTGGTGTCGCTGAGTACTGTTACCTTCAAAATGAATGCTGTCTCCTCCCACTGTCTCCTTTTGAGGTCTTGAGGTGTATGTCTGTCTCTGTTTATTCGTTTGTTTATCTTGCTTGCATGCGTTTGTTTAGTTTTATTTTGTTTGCTTTGTTTGTTTTTGTTTGTTTATATCTTCGGTGGGTCTTTATCTGTGCCTCTCTTTAAGTTGTTCGTTTATCTGTCTGTCTCCGTTCGTAGCATTTGCTGCTAATGCGTCTCCTTGCTCGTGTTTAATCTGTCTCCTTTGTGTCTCTTTATGCAGGTAGCTGCAGCAGAGAGGGGCGCCGCGAGGGCCTTTGCTGCGGTGCTGCAGCAGCGCAGCTTCTGCGCGTCTCTTGCTGAGGAGCTGAGGGAGTTGACGGAAGCTAAAGAACAGTATGTTGCTGCTACTGCTGTTGCTGCTGCTGTTGCTGCTGCTGCTGCTGCTGCTGCCGTTTGTCTGTAGGTGCACTCCGTGGCTGCTGGGTGTGGCAGCCGGCTGCTGCAAGATTAGCAGCAGCAGAAGCAGCATTAGCAGCAAGATTAGCAGCAGCAGCATTAACAACAGGATTAGCAGCAGCAAGATTAGTAGCAGCAACAGCAGCAGCAGCATTAGCACCAGCAACAGTAGCATTAGCAGCAGCAGCAGCATTAGCAGCAGCATGTCAATTGGCTCTAATCTCATCTTCTCCACGTCAACAGCGGATTCACAGGACTGTTATTTAATAAAAACGGGAGACGGTCCCAGAGAGACGATCCCAGGGAGACGATCCCAGGGGAACGATCCCAGGGAGACGATCCCAGGGAGACGATCCCGCATATAATCATGTTGGATTGGGTGTGAGTGTTGTGTGCGTTGCTGCTGCTGCAGACTGCAGCAGTCTCTTGTCGCCTTCCTCAACAGCCAGGAGGAGGTGAGGAGACAGCTGACGATACAGCTTCTAATGGAGGCGCTCTGGGTCCCACACCTTCCCTGCTTTGAAAGTGCAGAGACACCGCAGCAGCAGCAGCAGCAGCAGCAGCAGCAAAAGATGCAGCGGGCTGAGGAAGCAGAGGAGAGACAGTTGGGGGCTGGTGCTGCTGAGACGTAATCGAAGTGTCTCTTCTTTATAAAGGAGACTCTGCATGCAGCACCAATAAAGATGCATGCAGGAGGCCCTGAGAAGGGAACAGAAAGGAGACAGAAAAGACAAAGGAGACAGAGGTCCCGGGGGAGATGCAAGCTGCTGCTGCTGCTGTCTTTGCAGCAGTCTCTTCAAGAGAATCGGAGACAGGCCAGGCAGCCATCGTCTCCTCCTGCGAGTACTGCAGCACAAACATTATGTGTCTCCTTCTGCTGTATCTCCACAGTCTTCACTGCATGCACACCTCCTCTTCTATCACACCCATATCCCCAGCACACTTGGGGCCCTGGGGGCCCCCCTGCAGCAGCCCTCTGGGGGGCCCCCCCTGCAGCAGGCCCCTGGGGGCCCCCCGCTGCAGCAGCCCCCTTGGGGGGCCCCCCAGGACCCATGTCTAGCAAATAGACAGCGCCTTCTGCTGCACCCCCTATTAGCAAGCCGCTGGTTTCATCAAGGAGGGCCCCAGACAAGAACCCGTCTTTGGCTGCATGCAGGGAGGCCGCTGGGGTGTCTATACACCGCAAATCCCAAAGTTTGCAGTAGCCATCTGCCCCCAACGTAATTACTTCAGCACAACTCAGGGGCCCCCCTCCCCTCCTCAGCGGCAGCACGCTGTTAATAGCAGCGCGGTGAGCCTGAGCTGTACAGACAGCTGAAGGGAGACACCGCAAATCAAAGACACACAAACGGCCGTCTCCGCGTCCCCCAGACAGCAGCAGCGGCACAAAGCCGTTGCTGCTGCTGCTGCTGGTGCTGGTACTGGTGACACTTGCTGCTGCTGCTGCTGCTGCTGCGTCTGGAGGCAGCAGCAGCTGCAGGTCTCCAACAGCCCCTCTGTGTGCTGCTGATATTCTTGCTGCTGTTCTCTGTGCATTTAAATCCCATACAGACACAGCACCGTCTCTGCTGCCAGCAGCAGCAAATGCATTAAGCCAGACGAACTGCAGCAAAGGAGACAGTTCAGCAAGGTCCTTTGCTGCTGCTACTTCAACAGCAGCCATCTCCGCTATTTGCTTCTTCTCTCGTAGACCCCACAAACGCAGAGACCCATCGTACCCTACTGAGGCCCCAAGGGGGGCCCCCGGGGGGCCCCTAACCTTCACTTCACTCACACCAGCGCGGTGTCCAGGGGGCAGCTCAACTGCTTTAATCTTCTCTCTCTTAGAACGACAACTCATCCCTACATTACCCCTCGGGGGGCCCCCATTGGGGCCCCCCAAGGGGCCCCCAGTGGGACCCCAATGGCTCCCCCCAGCCGATCCTGTTGCTGCCCTCAGATGTTGTTCCTGCTGCTGCTGCTGCTGCTGCTGCTGCTCTGTATCCCATAGGAGTTCTGAATGGGGTGTATTTATAGAGGGGGTGTTAAGAGACGGCCAGAGACAGAGACGGCCGTCAATACCCCCAGAAAGGAGACAGCCGTCAGCAGCAAATGCGCAAGAGACAACCCAGTCGCGGTGTCCCCATGAAGCCCCAAACAACTCCGCTATCAGAGCGCATGCAGCCCCATCAGCAGCAGCAGCAGTAGCACCGTCACCAGCAGCAGCAGCAGCAGATAAGTCAAACAAACGCAGCGAACCGTCAGCGCTGCCAGTCGCACAAATCCTCTCTGAAGGCAGCAACAGCAAACCACAATAAATGCATGCATGCAGGTGCTGCAGCTGGTGCTTGTGCTGTTGTTGCTGGGTAAACTGCGGCAGCTGCAGCACTAGCAGCAGCAACAACAGCGCAGTGCAGCGCAGCTTCTGCTTTTCAAGAGGGCATACAAGAAGGCCCTCTAGAGTCGGGCGGGAGCAGCAGCAGCAAAGCATCTGCTGCTGCCCCTCAGTGAGATCCCCCTTGCTTCCTGAGGGTTTAGGGTTTAGGGTTAGAGCGCACTTGAGGGGTGCAGGTCTATACATAAGATAGAACGATGATGCCCTTCGGGGAAGACAGTAGCAGCAGCGGGGCCCCTTCTTGCTGCTGCTGGGCTCCTCAACATCCGCAGCGGGCAGCAAACATTTGCTGCTGCAGCCTCTGCTGCTGCTGCAGATGGGGCCCCTGCAGCAAAAGAAGAATTCACCCAGCTGGGGGGCCCCCCACGGCAAGACCCTGACACCTGTCCGCTTCCTCGGGCAGCAGAAGGGGGCCCCCTGGGGCCCCCAGACGGGGGGCCCCTGGGGCCTCCAGACGGGGGCCCCCTGTGGGTACTGTAGGGGGCCCCCATAGGGGCCCCTGCAGGGGGCCCCCTAAGGGTACTAGAGGGGGGCCTCATGGGGCCCCCAGAAGGGTTCCCCCTTGCGACAATAGAAGAGGGCCCTTTAGAGACACTAGAGGGGGGCCCCCTGGGGGCCCCAGAAGGCGCTGGCCTCATTATGGGTGCCTTCCACAGCAGCAGCTGCTGCTGCTGTGCCTACTGCTGCTGCTGCTGCTGCTACTGCGTCTGAATGTTCGCTCCGTAGAACTTGTGCTGCAGTGGGTGCTGTAACAGCAGCAGCAACTACAGCTGCTTTCGTTGCTGCTGTATAGCAGCAAACTTGTACTTGCTTGCTTCTACACACGCACCGTCAGCTGCCTCCCATGCTGCTTCTTCTGCTCTTGTTGCTGCTGCTCCTGCTCTTGCTGCTGCTGCTTCTGCATCTGGTGGTGTTGCTGCTCCTATTGCTGCTGCTGCTCGTGGTTTTGCTGCTGCTGCGGCACTATACTACTCTGCAGCAGCAGCACTGAATGCTTCTGCTGCAGCAATCAGTGCTAGGGATTATCTGTCTGTTTTGTATCACTTGCTGCAGCTTGTGCTGCTGCAACTGCAGCAGGGGTTGCTGCTGGGGCTGCTGCTGCGGTGCCGCTGCTGCAGCAGCACCTGCTGCAGAGAGCCTCGTGAGGAGACAAGAGACACACAAAAGGAGACAGAGACAAACACAAAACATACAAAGCAGACGGAGAGACAGACAGAGAGCTAATGGGCCCTTGCGTGCTCCTGCTGCTGATGGTGCTGTTATTGCTGTTGCTGCTGCTGCTGGTGTGGTGCTGTAGCTCTTGCTGCGTCGCTGCTACTCAGTGTTTTGTCTCTGTCTGTCTCTCTCTCTAGTCTCCTTTAGCAGATACACCTCACTCAGAGAGCGCAGATGTTGCTGCAGCTGCAGCAGCAGCAACAGCAGCAGCAGCAAACCAACAGAGTGGGATAGTGATGAAGGAGACAGCTGGGGAGACAGGGCCCTGAGACAGCAGCAAAAAGCAACACACAAAAACTAAGCAGCAACGCGGAGACAGTAGAGAGCAGCACAACAGAGAAGAATAACAACAGCCACACAAACAAACAAACACCCGGCAACTTCAGTGATTCCTCCTATTGCTGCTGCTGCTGCTGCTGCTGCTGCATAGCAGTAGCACTGTAGTTGCTAATGCACAAGGAAATAAAGAAACAAAGCAGCAAATAGAGCAGCAGCAAAACAAGCAGCACATTGAATATCCTCCAATAGTAAAGACAGCAGAGACCAGACAGCAACAACAAACAAGGGGACAGAGCAGGAAGCAGCAGCAGCAGCAACACCAGCAGCAGCAGCAAAAAATAGAAGCAGCGTACACACCAACTGTATCCTTCTGTCTCCTTTGTCTCTTGCTGCTTCCTAACTCTTGGGGGCCCTGGGGGCCCCCTCCGTCACTGAAATAGCAGCAGTTGCTGCTGCTGCTGTTGCTGCTGATGCTGCTGCTTCACCGCTGCCGCCACCTCACACGGGGGCGCCCTGTTTAATTTGCTGCTGCTGCTGCTGAGCTCGCAGCAGCAGCATTCAAATAGAGATATTATGAAGACAATTTACTTGAGAAGTTTTAGATAAAGAAAAGAATTAGATAAGCACTCATTTGCTTCCGCTGCACACTCAGCAGCAGGAGCACAGCAGCAGCAACAGCAGCAGCAGCAGCAGCGGCTGCTGCAGCAGTAGCAGTAGCACAACCGCAGCCACAGCAGCAGGGCAGCGGCATGTGTATCTTTTATTTTTGTTTGCTCTTTAAGATATTTTTATGATTAATTTGCTACGGCGTTTGCTGCTATATCTCTTGCTGCTGCAGCAGACGCAGCAGCTAGAGGTGGTGCTCTCCCGGCCTCCTCACTCTTTCGTTTACTCTCTCTTCTTTTTTTCTTTTTTCTTACTTGTTTGATTTGTAGTCGCAGCACTCTAGCACCACATTCGCACAGGTACAGCAGCAGCAGCAGGAGCGGCAGCAGCAGCAGCAGCAGCAAGACACACGCAGATCGCCACAGCCCCAGACGCTGCAGCAGCATCAGCAGCAGCAACAGCAGCGACAGCACCGGCGGGATCGTAGTCACAGCAGCAGACGCAGCAGCACCAACTGCAGTGGCCGAAGCAAAAGCCACAGCGACTGCAGCGAAAGCGGAAGCAGCAGCAGCAGCAGCAGCAGCAGCAGCAGTAATCGCTTCGCCAGCCGTAGCTGCGTGCTAAGCAGCAGCAACTGCAGTCCAAGTAGCAGCAGCAGCAACAGCAGTAGCAGCAGCAGCAGCAGCAGTAGCGAGTGCAGCAGCAGGTCTGCTGCTGTTGTTCTTGTTCCCCTCATGGGTCTCTGTTTGCTGCAGCAGAATCATGCCTCAACCCCAGCTGCTAGGCGACAGCTTCCTGCGGCCTCTTGCAGAGCAGCTGCTGCTGCGTCAGCAGCAGCTGCTGCTTGAGGAGGAACGCGACAGCAGCAGCATGGGGGAGGCCCTCCTGAACAGCCGCTCACGCCCCCAACACGATAACAAGGGTTACAGCGTGCAGCAGCAGCAGCAGCTGCTGCAGCAGCAGCAGCAACAACAGCTGCAGCAGCAACGTTTGCTGCTGCAGCAGCAGCTGCACAATCTCGAGCGCAGCCAAGATGTGCTGCTCTACGGGCAGCAGCAAGAGGCGCAGCAGCAGCAGCGTCACCGGGACTTTCAGCAGCAGCAGCTGCAGCATCTACAACACCAGCAGCAGCTGCAGCACGTGCAACAGCTTCAGCAGCAACAGCAACTCCAACACTTGCAGCAGCAGCAGCAGCAAGATGTGGCTCCGCGAACAGCAGCTGCGCGCTGGCGCTCTGTAGACGCAGCGGCGGCTGCACCCGTGCAGCAGCCAATGCATAGCAGCAGCAGCAGCAGCAGCAGCAGCAGGGACATCTATGGAGGGTATGGAAGGGTAGACCCTTCTCTTGTCTCCTCTCCGAGTGCGCGCTGCGGGTGGGAAGCAGCAGCCCCAGCAGCAGCTGCTGCACGCCCAGCAGCAGCAGCAGCAGCAGCAGCAGAGCCTTTCAGGATCAGTGCTCTTCAACAGCAGCAAGAGCCGCTGCTGCCTCCATCGTCTGCTGCCACTCCTTGGACGCGCCGGACTGCAGCAGCAGCAGCAGCAGGCCCAGCAGCAGCAGCAACAGGCCCAGCAGCAGCAGCAGCAGGACCAGCAGCAGTAGCAGCAGCAGGAGGGGAGTCAGGCTTGCTGCCTTCGGGGCTCTCTGTGGGGGCAGAGCGGCTGCTAGAAGACCTGTCTCTAAACAGCAGCGCCTGGGCTTTGTGGAGACAATCTCTTGGCTGGCAGTTAGGCCTCAGCAGCAACAGCGCGCAGATAGCTGAACAGATACTCCGACGTAAGCAGCACACGCAGCAGCAGCAGCAACAGCAGCAGCAACAGCAACAGAAACAGCGGCAGCAGGAGGAGCAGGAGCAACAGTTGGCGGAAGATAGCCGGCAGATGCAGCGCCTGCAGCAGCAAGAAGAATCGCTCCAGCAACAGCAGCAACAACAGCAGCAGCAGCAACAGCAACAGCAGCAGATGGGGTCTCTTTCGTTTAAAGGGGAGTTGCAGCAACTAAGTCATGAGGAGCTGCAGCAGAAAGTAGAGGAGGCCAGACGTCTCTTCATGGATCTGTCTCCCCCGAGGCAGGCATCGTCTGCTGCTGCTGCTGCTGCTGCAGCTGCTGCGACTGGTGCTGCTGCAGGTGCAGCAGCTGGCGCTGCAGCAGTGGCTGATGGGCAGAGCGTTGGGGGCTCAGGAGAGGAGCAGGAGTCTGCATCTGTTGCTGCTGCAGCTGCAGCAGCAGCAGCAGCAGCAGCAGCAGCTGCTGCTGCTGCTGCTGCCCTCGGAAGAGACCGGAGGACAGACGAAGAGGGGACGTGGGCCGACGTAGAGTTGGTGAGTGTGGGGTGTATGCACAGATGGGAGCTGCATAGACAGTTGAAGCAGATCTCTGCTGTCATCCTCAGCCTCGCCCTGCAATTAACAGACAAGGGTTTGCGCTGCTGCTGCATTAACTCCTTTTATCTGCTGCTGATCCAACTGCTGCTGCTGCTGCATCTGCTGCTGCAAGTGCTGCTGCTGCTGCTGCGTCTGTGTTGGGGTGTATGTACAGGCCTTGCCCCCAGTACTTGGCCTGCCTGTGCAGCAGCAGCTGCTGGAGGTGGGCAGCAGCAGTCCGCCTCCTTTGGGGGCCCCACACCTGCGGAGGGCCCACCAACGCCTGGGGGCCCCCAGGAGATATCTACGCCACAACCGCAGCCCTTCTAAACAAACAGAGGGTCAGCTATATATATATCTATATATATATATATTAATGTATATATATATACCTGCATATATTTAACTATTCATATGTATGCATATATGCATGTATATATATATATATATATATATATATATATATATATGCATGTACATATATCTATATGTTTTGTATCGTATCTACTATTATGTACATATATAATATATATATATATATATATATATGTTTGCTGCTGCTGCAGAGGCTTTCTTGGGCCCTCCACGTCCACCCCACATGATATCATCTCCGCAGACGGCGAGGCGGTTTGCTGGTGCCGCTGCTGCTGCTGCTGCGCAGTCGCCGCTGCATGCATCAGACACCGAAGTCTTCGTGAAGCCCCGCCGCAGCCGCCCTCCCATGTGGGGTGCGGCCTCCTGGAGAAGCAGCAGCAGCAGCAGCAGCGCCGCTGCAGCAGCAGCCGCAGCAGCCGCAGCAGAAGCTTTCCCTTCTGTTCGGAGGGGCGGAAGAGACGCAGCAGCAGCAGCAGCTGCTGCTGCTGCTGCTGCTGTAGTGGTAACAAGAGGGATGAATGAGGAGGAACAGCTGCACAGGGAAGCTGCTGCTGCTCCTGCTTCTGCTGCTGCTGTTCCTGTGCTTCCTCAGCCCCGCAGCAGACGGTCGCGTTTGCTGCCGCATGCAGGCAGGCAGATGGAGACAGCTGGGGGCCCCCCGGAAGCAAACGGCTTCTTAATGGGGGCCCCCAGGCCTTCCTTACCCTCACTGGCGATGCCCTTCCGCTCTTCAGCCCCCGCAGACACCTCATCCGACTGGCAGCGCATGCAGCAGCAGCAGCAGCAGCAGGACCGTATGCGCCAGCAGCGCTTGCAGCATCAGCAGCAGCAGCAGACGGAGACCGATGAAAGCCCTGAGAGTGACGCGTACGACGCGCCTGGAGCTCCACACAGAGGGGAGGAGCAGCGACACCAGCAGCAGCAGCAGCAGCGACGGCAGCAGCAGCAGCAGCAGGTGGCTGTGTATGAGGAGACAGCTGCAGACTCTTCGGAGATGAGTCCGCGTTCAGGAAGCCCAGCGGAGACAGACAAATCTTCATACCAGAGGATTGCTGCTTATAGTGAAGGCTACAGTGCGCCTTCCCCAGCAGCATCAGCAGCAGCAGCAGCAGCAGCAGCGCCTGCTGCTGCTCCTGCTGCTGCCGCTGGCGAGGGGAGCCGTCTACAGCAAAGTGCCGACGATGGAGACAGAACGAATGAAGCCTTTGCTGCTGGAGGCCCCAAACGCGCCTCTGTTCCCGCAGCCCCAGATAGCAGCAGCAGCAGCAGCAGCAGCAGCAGCAGCAGCAACATGCCTCAAGAGGGAATGGGGAGAGGTTCTGTATCAGCCTCGGTGAATCTGTTAGAAAATCCAGGAGGTGCTGAAGCAGCGACAGCGCCACAGGAAGATGGCTATCTGCCTGCTGCTGCAGCAGCAAGTGACTGGGCGGACGCAGCAGCAACAGCAGCAGACGCAGCAGCAGGAGCAGAAGGAGCAGCAGCAGGAGCAGCAGAGGCAGCTGAGTATTCAGATGCGTGGAGAGACGGAGGGGACAGCCATCAGTTTGATGTCCCCGAGGAGCCCTGGCTGTCGGACGGCGAGGCGGCACCGGATCAGCAGCAGCAGCAGCAGCAGCAGGAAGAGGAGCAGCAGCAGCAGCAGGAGCAGCAACAGGAGAAGTTGGGAGAAAGGAGGAGGGGCCTAACAGCAGATGCAGCAGTCTCTACAACTCCAGACAAGCGTCTCCTTCCAGAGACAGAAGCACTTGTTGCTGTCTCTTCAGGAGTTGCTGCTGCCTCCCCAGCAGCAGCAACAGCAGCAGCAGGAGCAACAGAAGGTGCAGCAGGATCCGGCGACGCTGCAGCAGCGTTGGCTGCTGCTGCAGCAGCAGAAACACCTCGCGCTTCACCTGCAATGGCACTACCGGCAGCAGGAGCAGCAGCAGCAGGAGCAGCAGCAGGGGTGTCTCCTGTCCGGAGTGTACAGAGGGGGATCCAGACGTCTCCCGAGCAGAAGCGTAGGCCGAGGGCTTTAAGAGGAGGGAGACGAGGAGAGCGGCGTCGTGGGGTGTCTCTGCAGCTCGATAGTTACTGCCCCCCTCCAAGTGTCTGTACACCTGAAAGGAGATACCCTCAACGAACCCGTCTGAAGCCTTTGCTAGCTTGGATGGGGGAGCGAGTAGATTATAATTATTTCGGCATGGTAGATGTTGTTCGGTGCAGCAATATTGTAGATTTATATTTAACAACAGGAGATGTAGGGGCTCTCCCTGATGTCTGTCTTGCTGCAGAAGACCCCAAGAAGCTTCTTAAAAAAATCGTTAAACAGCAGCAAATGGTGCTGCCACAAACTACTCAGGCTATAGAGGACCAGCAGCAGCAGCAGCAGCAGCAGCAGCAGCAGCAGCAGCGGCAAAGGACACAGCAACACACGCGTCACAACCGCAAGACAGCAGCAGCTTCTAGTAGAAAGAGAAGAAGCAGTGGGGCCTCCTCCTTGGGATCGCCTAGAGGAGACGATCCCAGGCATAGCTCAGTGCAGGGGGGCCCCCAAGGAGACAGCAGCAGAAGAGAAGGGAGTTTGCATTTAAAAGGAGACAGAAAGAGACTCCGGACAAGCAGCAGCATGAAAGATAAACAAACAAAACACAAAGATAAACAAAAAAGAAAACATAAACTCACAGCAGCAGAAGATAATACACCACGAGACATACAACCTACAGCAGAGAGCAGCAGCAACAGCAGCAGCAGAACAGGCAGCAGCAGAAACAGGAACAGCAGCAGCAGCAACACCAGCAATTTGAAGAGGCCATCGTTTGCTGCAGAAGATAGCGGCAATTCCCCCTCGCGGATGTCTCCTGCTGCTGCTGCTGCTGCTGCTGCCGACTTGAGCGGAGACGACAGCGGGGGCGTCTCTACTCCTGAGGAGACACCAGGGGCTTCCGATGCAAATGGCAGTGAGTTTCTTTTGTCTCCTTTTGTGTAATACTCTGTCCCTTTTCAGCTGTCTCTTCATCTCCATGTGTCTCCCTTTTGTTTGTTGTTTTTCATTCCTCTTTGTTCTTTTTGTTTTGTTTTTTTTTTGTTTGTTGTTATTTGATTAATTATTTTATTATTTATTGGGTTTGTTTGGTGCTGGTGTTTTGTTTTACTTCATTATTAATTTTTTCGTGTTTTGTTTGATTGTTATTGTTTGTCTCTTTTGCTTGATTTCTTCTTATCATTACTTATTGTATTTGTTTGCTGTTGCTTCCTTTATTATTTTGTTGTTTATTCTCGTCTTACCTATTTTATTGCTTGTTTGTTGTCCTTCATCTCTGTTGTTTGTTTTATTACTTTGTTGTGTATTGCATTTGTCTTGTTTATTTTCTTTGTTATTCCCTTGTACTTTATTTTATTGTAATTGTTTATTTATATTTTTTTGTTTTTGTTTGTTTCATTACTCTATTGTGTACTCCATTTGGTTTGTTTTCTTTGCTTATTCCCTTCCCTTTGACTTTATTTATTTAATTATAATACTCTATTTTATTTATTTTTTTGTTTTGTTTGCTTAGAGATATTCATCAGGAGGGAAGACGCAGCATGGAGGGCAATTGGGCCTGGGGACGCCATGCAGGTTTGTCTGCACTGTCTCCTCAGCCCCGCACTTAAAGCAGCAACAGTATAGATAATAATAATAATAATAATAATAATAATAATAATAATAATAATAATAATAATAATAATAATAATAGTAATAGTAATAGTAATAAGTAGTAATAGTAATAATAGTAATAATATTAGTAGTGATAATGATAGTTAATAATAATAATAATAATAATAATAAATAGTAATAGTAGTAATAGTAATAATATTAGTAATGATAGTAATAGTTAGTAATATTAAAAATAATAGCGATAATAATAGTAGTCAGAGCTACTAATCATAATTGCATTTGTCTGTCTCTCTCTCTCTCCCTTTGTCTCTTTGTTAGTGTCTCCTTAATGCCTTTTCTGCGCCTTTTTCCTTGGCTTGTTTTGTCTGTCTGTCTCCGGTGTCTCTGTTTGTCTTTTGGGGTTTGATTTTCTTCTTTTCTGAATCTCTTAGCTGTCTCTACTCTCGTTTGTGCGTCTGCTTAATGCGTGGTGTTTGTTATGGTTGTGTCTTGCATTTCTGCTGGAGTATGTGGTTTGCGTTGTCTCCTGTTTAGATTGTTTCCTTTGTTTGTCTCTAAATGCTTCTTCTCTGTCTCCGGGTGTACATGCAGCTCGCCGTTATTCGCCAAGGCCGTCGTGTGGTGTCTTGCAAACTCCGGCTGAAGGCAGGCTTTGTTAAGGGCCCAGACAACGCTCAGAAGAAAGAAATCGTAAGCAGCTTCACCCCCACTGCTTCTGCTAATGCTGCTGCTGCTGCTGCTGCTGCTGCTGCTGCTGCTCCCATGTGGTAGCTGCAATGCTGCTGCTGCTGAAGTGCTGCTGTGTTTGTTTCTTTTCATGCGTTTGTCTCTGTTTTGGTTTGAGTGTATTTTTGCTCATTTCTTTGTTTGTCTCAGTATATACAAGCCAGGGTTCCTTATACTATTCGTTTACTGCATACAACTCAGTCCTTGTTATATTATGTTTATATGTTTATAGTAGATTACTCTACGTGCGAGTGCTTGTTATGCTTGCTGCGGGTGTGGATATAGTTTGGGGTTGTCTTATCTGGAGGCCCTCTGGTGCTGAGTGCCCACGGAGAAGATTTTGAATTGCTGCGGGGCGCATTCTTTCAAGTCGCTCCCCATGAGACATGGAGCCTTAGAAACGACCAGCAGTCAGTGCTGCTGTTGCTGTTGCTGTTGCTGCTGCTGTTGCTGCTACTGCTCCTACTGTTTGTTGCTGCCTCTATTGCTGTTGCTGCTGTAGCTGGCTGGTGTGGCTGCTTCTATTGCTGGTGCTGTTGCTGCTGTTGTTGCTGCTTCTGTTGCTGCTATTGTTGTTGTTGTTGCTGCTGCTATTGTTGCTGCTGCTGCTATTGTTGCTGCTGCAACTGCATTTGCTGCTCGTGATGTCTCTGGTTGTGTTTTATTTGTTAGGGACGGCGGGTACGCGGAGATATATCTTGCTTGCATATTGCTCGATGCTTCTACAGATTAAAGTGTTTCTTTCTTGTGTGTGTTTGTGCACGCTCTTCTTGATGCGGTTTGTTGCAATAAAACAAAATAAAAATTATTCCTGTTCATCGACAACTCAACTACGCATGCGCAGCTGCTGCAGCTCCTCCTGTGGGGCTTCCCGTTGCTGCAGAAGTTTGCAGCAGCTGTTTGGGGGCTTGAAGGCCTGATATTTTGTTTAATTAATAGGGACACTTGAGTTAGGGTTTATTGGCGATGACTTTAAATGCCATTGTTTCTTTGCTTTAGCTAGCTACAGACAGACACACCGTCAGCAACATACGCAAAAAATACTACGAAGTTGCAGCGGGTGTACAGACACCTCAGCAACTCTCTGCTACCTCTTCTGTGCACGGGACAGCAGCAAGAGGGCTGTATCCCCTCCTCCGTCTGCCTCGGTGCTGCTGCTGCTTCTATCAGCTAGCAAGCTGCAGCAGCACCTGCTGCTGCTGCACCATCTCTGTATTGATGTTCCCTTCAAAGGGTTGCTCCCTGCAAAGGCAGTTTGCCGCGATTCATAAACCTGATAGACTTGCGCACTTCAACGGAAATGAAGGTAGATGAAAGGCAGGCCAAAGCCACTCCCGCTGCTGCTCCTGCTGCTGCCGCTGCTGTTGTTGCGGCTCGGTGAGTTGCGGCTGGTAGCCCCCCGTTCAAATGCAAATGCTGCTGAGGGACCCAAGATAGGGGCAGCAGGAGCCCCCTAAAGGTTGTAAGAGAAGTTCAGGATGACGTGGGGCCGTTGGTATGCGCTTCCTGCTCTCTTGTTTGCTCCAGCGTCTGTTCTAAGAACCGCACGAAGCAAACTGCGCTGTCTGTGCTATCGAAAGCAACAGCGATGGCTCGGCCTGAAGTAGAAAGTCTGAAGCCAACGACTTTGGGGTCTTTGAGTAGTTTAGCGTCTGCTGAAGCCTGATCTACCGCAGAGGGCCCGTATATCCAGGAATCTATATCCTTATAAGGAATAGGGCGCACCTTCTCCTTGAAGACTAGAGTTAAGATTCTCTTTGCAGAATCAAGAGTGAGCTTACACTCAATGCGTTGACCGTCAGGAAATAACACCTCTACACTGCTACCTTGGCTGTACTTCTTTAGCCACGCGTCGTAAACCTTTGCAGGCAATTCCTTCAGACCTGCTAGCGCCAATTGCTGCAAAGTTACGTCTGAGTTGTCCTCCCCCTCAAACCCGCAACAAACGGAGTTTCCCATTTCCCTAGAAAACTCCGAAATATTATTCTTGTCTAGGCTGGCCACCACCGGCTTTCCGCTTCTGCAAATGTTGAATGGACAGCCGGTCAAGGGAACAAAGTGGTGAAAACCCGGATCTCTTTCGCCAGAACGCACTCGCAACGCAATTAAAACAACCTCAACGTCTCACATGAGCGAGAGATCCTGGACAGACAGGAAAAAATTCAGAAAAAAGCCACCAGCGCTGCAATGGTGGACCCGCGCCGCACGGCGGCGCGGCTGCTCAATGAAATCGAAGCAAACAATTCAGCTCGGCAAACGCCGATATTTAACTCAAAAAATGTCCAAAGCAACCTTTCTTAAGAGTTTTTCGCTCAAAGACGCAGAATCAAAAGAGAATTTTTTATGACTGTAAACCTAACAACCGGCAGACCAATTGACCGCACCGCGTGTACAATATATTCAACATCGTGCTTGAGGAAGACCGTCTTGCAATGTGCTTCCAGCTCGATATAAAAGTATTTTAATGAAATGTTTTCAAGTTGCAACTTTGCAATGTACGAAGTCGGATGATGTCGGCTAACTTCCGCGGAAGACGCAAGCAAATTTCTGCAGCTTTCCCACCGTCCTGGTTGGAGGGTAAGAGCGGCATCTGCAAATATTAAGACTTTTTCTTGTCTTCTTCTTCCCATACACAAGGTAGTTTTGCATTATTCACAGCAAAGACAGAACCAAGCAATGAAGTTTCGCCAACGCGGCTACAGCGGACTCAGCCGCTATGCGTTGCCTCAGCTTCTAAGGCTGCGTCTTTTCGTTGCCTTGTTTGGCATGAAGACTGAACCTTACTGCCCTTAAATATGTATCTGTAGCTAACGCATACACGCTGTGAATACATTGAAGGGCAATTTGCTGTGCATTCGAACTAAAACTTGATGTAATTCAAGTAAAAACTGTTCAATTCAAGCAGGGGAAATTGAGTATTATTCAAATATGTGAGCAATACAATGGTTGCTTCCTCAGTTTGGTCAGTCTGTCCTAAGCAGAATTGCTTACTTTGCTCAGCCTCCTAAATTTGTCCGTTAGTATTCCATAGTGACGGGGTACTTCAGCGGAATATCAAAAGTTGTCTTGGAGGCATTCTGCGTGGGAAGCGTTTGGCTGCCCATTATGTAGGAGTTGCCTATTTAATGCAGATATAAAGGGCACAGTGTATCGGTATGCCGTACACACGAATGAATGTTCAAGCCACAACGGTTGCCATGGTGGCTCAAATTCATACTATGCGTGCAGTAAGACGGTGAGCGGCCTATGTGCAGAGAGGGGAAAGGCCATTCTAGAAACCTTTGTGTTAACTAAATTTGTGTTGATGGAGTTGAGCCGGATCCCGCAAAGATAGGAGCCACTCCGAGTTGGCAGCAGCCGCTGAATAGTTTATGGATGTCTTGTCGAGGTACCGCACCAGCATCCCTGGGGGGAATAATATAACGGTGCACTCCTGGATCCGATTTTCTGCAATTCCTTTCTTCTCTACCGAAAAGCCATAGACTTACCCGAAGGTGGGTGTGGTTGTTCTTAACCAGCTAGATCCACAGGTGGGGCTGTCACTTCTTCGTCTTTGTCACTGTGTTGCACGTTGGAGGCTTTTTCCTGACCGCCTTGTTAGCTTCCCTGGCGGCCCTGCTTAAAACACCGCTTCTGCAGCTCCTTAGCCCTCTTAATGAGCCACCCATATCGAATTATCTGAGCTTGTTAAAAGGGAAAGAAGCAGACAAGTCGCACTTCCTCGCCATAGCAACATACGTGGTCCCTTTGTACAAAAAGTGCAAATATATTACTTTATGAGTGCCGGATTCCCCATCTGCCTTCTGTTGTCGTTTCTTATATTTCTCTAAAAGGGCTTGGCTTTCACAGCCCCAATATCGATAAGATCTATCTTTGGGCCATATACAAAAACCTGTTACTGTTTCCCGCGATTTATTTTAAAGACGACGGAGCTTGAACCTAAAGAAAAAAGTTTGAAGTCCTCCACTCCTTTATTATTACAGCGTTCGTTATACCTGGACTGCCCGCAAGGGCTGAGGCATCATTCTTAGGCTCCGAGCTGTGAAGCTGCAGCTCTCAGCCGTTGCCTTCTCCGATCATACACCGCTACCAAGTGCAACGATAGAGCCCGATTCTAGACAAAGAAGAGAGTGGTATGCAATAGAGTAAAGATGTTCAAGATACAAGCATGTCGCTGCTTCGCAGAAGCAGCTGACCTCTTCTTCAATCTCCAGGCCTACTGCGACAGCGGCCAAACGTCCCTAAGGACTCGTGCCGAGAAAGGGTGGCCTGCTATAAGCTTTAACCCACCTTGAAGCAGCTAGAGCTGCAAGGGAACCTCATATGCAAGCACAACGCCCTCCATTTGACGCATCAGCTAGCACTATAGACCATTGTTAAACAAGTTATACTTGCGCACATACTGGCTACTGAAGGTGAATGAACCCCTCAATACCCAACTTGTGCGCAAATATATATATATATATATATATATATATATATGCACCAAATTAAACCCTTTCTGCGCCCTCTGGCTTCCGCTTGCCCAGCTTCAGCCAGCGGCTGCTGCAAGTAAAGGCTTTAGGCATAGAAGGGCGTCTGTGATGTTGTAAGACTGCACTGATTAGCCTCAATAGCTTGGCCTAAACCCTCAATCCTGCTCTCTAAAGCACAAACCCAAAGGCGTTAGATGCGCCTCCGATTTTTTTGTGTGCGGACGATCAAGGGACATCATAGTGAGGCAATAAAAGCCTTGAAATTGAAGTCGAGAGCTTCGGGTTTCAGCCTTCTTATGTAGGTGTTAGGGCTAAGGGTTTAGGGTTTAGGGTTTAGGGTTTAGAGTTCTAAAGATGTGCCTGGCGAGCCTTGAGGTGGGCTGGGCTCGCTGTGGCCCCACAGCCAAAGGCTAAGGGATTGCACGTTTCTGTACTTTGCAGCAATGTTAGATAAAATTAATTATTAAGGGTTTCTTTTTATTTCATTAAACGATAGTAAATTAATTTTCAATAGCTGTACTTCTCTAGTGCCGGTACACTCCGATATACAAGAGGTTCGGCGGGGCTCCCTCTAAGGAGGGAGGGCCCGGGGCTTGTCTGCCTTCTTTTCTTTGTTTATTTTGCATCCTTTATATTTTCTATGAATAAATTAAGAGCATTTTGAGGGCTAAAGAGGGGCTATTTTCAGCCTCATAGAAGGCCTACAGCCCTCAGGCTCCTCGTAGGTTCTGCTGCTAACAGGGGGCCCCTACCTAGACGAGGGCCCCCAACCCCTCGACACCCCTGGCTCAGACCTTCCGGCTGTATGTACAGCTATAATGGGGTCCGGAGACCTTGCACAGAAACTGCATGCAGCAGCTGAGGGGTTTCGGCTGGGGAAGGGGCATAGCGAGGGCCTCCTCAGCTGGTTGGGGCCCCTGCTACCGGCGCTAGGGCACCCAGAAGCCCCTGCAGTGCAGCAGAAGAAGCTGGGCAGCAAGGCAGCAGCAGCGCGGGAGCACGAGCAACAGAAGCTGCTGCTGCAGCAGCAACAGGAACTACCCAAGCTGCGCCAACAACTGCAGCAGCTGCTTAAAGTATACGTTACAACTTCTCCAGCCTGCATCGAGCTGCTGCAGCTTCTAGACGCATGCAATGATAGACTGCTACAGAAGGCTGCAGAGGCTGGCCGGGTGGGGCAGAGGGGTTTGCCTGAGGGTATAAGTCCTGCTGCAGCGCGAATCCAGCAGCAGCAGCAGCAGCAGCAGGAGCTGCTCCTAAAAGGAGCCGATGAAGCCGAGGAAGCAGCGCGTGCAGCACAAGCTGCTGCACTTCTTTCAAGTGCTATCATTGAAGATGAAACCCTGGACGCTCTTCCTGCTGCTGCATCGACACGGGGTCGCCTTGCTGCTGCTGTTGCTGCTCCGTCGCGGCTGCTGTCGTTCAGTTCCGTGCTGCTGCCGTTCCCTGCTGCAGCAGGCAGCGGGAAGCAGCACGCGCTGCTGCAGTTGTGTATCTGCCGACTGTTAGGTGCTGCTGCTGCCTTTTCCTCAGCAGCAGCGTGGCGCATTGCCTCAGCCGCGCAGGGAGCAACCGCAGCCGCAGCAGCAGCAGCAGCAGCAGCAGCTGAGGCCCTTCATGGAGGGGGTGGGGGAGCAGCCGATAAGATGGTGCAGCAGCACCCCCTTCAGCAGGCTCTCATCCTTTTGTGCGAAGGCCCCAGTCACCGCCTGCTGCAGCGCAACGGAAGTAGCAGCAGCAGCAGCAGCAGACGAAGCGGGGGTGCTGGAGATAGCAGCCTGCTGCCTCCCCCGCCCAAAGCGCAGGGGCGTTTGTGTGGATGCTCTCACTGCGGCGACTCTGCAGTAGCAGCAGCAACAGCAGCAGCAGCAGAAGAGACAGTTAGCGAGGAAGGAGACAAGGGAAGAGACAGCAGTCTACAGGAGACACCCAAACGAGGCTGGCATAGCGCTTGGGGGGCCTTCTCTGTGAAGTGCTGCTGCCTCTCCTGCTGTGAGGAGACAGACCCCACAGACCCCAGTAAATGGAGTGTCTCTACAGGAGCCGCGGCGCAAGCAGCTGCTGCTGCGGTTGCTGGGGAATCGGGGCTGGGCGGACATTTGGCAGCAGCAGCAGCTGCGGCTGCTGCTGCTGCTTCGGGTGTACGTGCAGCTGTGAAACGGCTGCGCAGCAGAGAGGCCGAGGAGGGCCTCGGGGGCTGCGGCACAGTGCCTATTCGATATGCGTTGCGGCAGGAGGTGCTGCGGCTGCTGCTGCTGCTGCTGCTGCACCCAGACCCTCTCGTGAGCAGCGCGCTGCTGCAGCAGCGGAGACGCCCCAACCAGCAGCAGCAGCAGCAGCAGCAGCAGCAGCTGAAGGGCTCCCGGGCTGGCGCTGCAGATCCCAACAGCAGCAGCAGCAGCAAGCAGGAAGGAGGGTTGGCTCTTCTGCGTGCGGCGCTGCGGGGTCTGTCTACCGACCGTGAGCTGGATGCACTGTGCTTGTTGGTGGGGTTGTTCTATCGTTTTATGTCGAGGAGACAAAAGGGACAGGCAAATGAGACGGAGACAGCAGCACGCCGTCTGCTTCTCTCATCGGGCGGCGGGGGCTTCCCCGTGCCGCTGCTGCTGCAGAGACTTGCTGCTAGGGAGCAGCTGAGCCACTTGCTGCTGCCCTTGTTGTCTCCTCACGACTGCAGCAGCGTTGCTGACGCAGCAGCAGCAGCAGAAGCAGGAGCCGCACCAGCTGCACGCAACGGGGACGCCCCACCTCTGCCGGCTTACTTTAGCAGCGCCTGGGCGGTGCAGCGATTGCTGGGGTGTCTGCTGCTGCTGGCGGTGAGCCGAGAAGAGATGAAGGGCGTCCCGCTGTGTGGGGCCCCTCAGGAGACAGCTGAGGCTCACGGAGGAGACAGTACGAGTTCCTTGCGTACTGCTGCTGCCCCGCTGCTCTCTGTGGCGCTAGCTATACGTCCCGTTCATCTGCCGCCGCAGCAGGAGCTGCTGCTGCTGCTCTTTAAGGCCCAGCCAGCAGCTGCTGCTCCCTACCTTGCAAAGATAAGCGGCCTCCTGCTGACACCCCGCAAGTCTTCTACCTTTGCGCTCTCTTGTCTCTTTCTCTGCCGCCTACTTGAAACCCCCTGGGCCTCCCCTGCACACTCTTTCAACCAGCAGCAGCCGCTGCAGCTGCAGCAGCAGCAGCAGCAGCTCGTGACGTCAGGGATGGGTGAAGGAGGATTCAGATGGCTAGATGGATTAGAGGGGGTGGCCGAGCAGCAGCAGCAGCAGCAGCAGCAGAAGCAGGACGGAGAAGTGGATTGGTTCGGAGAGCTGGAGCCTTTGCGGCTGCAGCACGCGCTGCATCAGCACGAGCAGCAGGCAGCGCTGCAGCGACACTGGCGGGTTGTGGGGCTGGCAGTGCTTTACGTGGCTTCGCCTGCGCTGCTGCTGCGGCAGCACCTTTCCCAGTGTCTGCTGCAGCAAGACCTCACCCTCGCCTTCTTTGGGGTGTCCGTCCTTAGGGCCTGCTGCAAGGCGCTGCGCTGCATGCATGCGGCCCTGAAAGACAGCCCCGAGCAGCAGCGTCTCTTCCTCTCCCAGGTGGCTCTCAGGCTCCCAGACCCCAAGACACTCGTCAACTCTTTGCTGCGCATGCAGCAGCAGCAGCAGCAACAACAACAGCAGCAGCAGCAGCGGCAGCAGCGGCGGCGGCAGAAGAAGCTCGCGTCGCAGCGTATACAGGATGCTGAGGAGGCGTCCTTTGTGGAGTGTTGGCTATCGGACGAAGCGCTAGCGAGGGCAGCTGCAGCAGCAGCAGCTGCTGCTGCGAAGGAGCAGCAGCAACGGGAACTAGAGAGCCTGCAGCAGCAGGGGACATCCGAGGCGAGCGATGACGACCAAGTTGAAGTCCACGTGGCAGGCATGGGGCACGAGGAGACAGAAGGAGACAGCTTAAAAGCCCTTGGGGGGGCTCAGGAGGAGACAGTGCAGGAGACACCTCAGCGCGTATTCGAGATAGACAAGGGGGTGCCTCTAAAGCACCTGCTGCAGCTCTTCTTTAAAGAGGGGGCCCCCCAGCGAGCGGCACAGGACGGGGGTCCCCGCGATGCTCGTGGGGACAGCCTTGTAGGGGCCGAGGGGATTCATTTAGAAGAGCTCTTCTTGCAGTTTATGTTGAGGTGAGTAATGAAGACACAGACAAACACTCTTCCATGGAGACTCACACCAACGACGGAGCCACCAACATGAACGAAGAGACACTCCCTGGTTTGTCTCTATTGCCCCGCCTTAGCAACAGTGCTGATCTGCATGCAGCCCCTGCGAGGGAAAGGGGGGGCGGCGTGGGGGTCTTGGGGCTGCTGCTGTTTGGGGTTGCAAATGCCTTAGCAACCTACGCAGCTCCATACACCCACACGGATGCACATACCTACAGGCACAAACGCATGCATGCATGCATGCATGCATGCATGCTCGCATGCATGCTTGAACGTATGTGCGTATGTTCTGTTTGTTGGTGGGTTATTTTGCGGTTACAGATAATGCCTGTGGTCTTCAAGCTGATTGGGCCGTTCGTTTTGCTGAGGGGTTGCGTGGGGTTGTGTTGTTTTCGGGTTGTGTTTCAGGTGTCTGGACAGCGCAGACGCATATCAAGATCTGCTAGTCCCTTCGTTCCCTCTGGAGTGGGGGAAGCTGCTCTGCACGTGGAAGGCGGGGGAGGCCCCGGGACACACAGGGGCCCCACGGGCCCCGGAGGCCCTCGGGGGCCCTGGGAAGCTGTGGCTTTGCTGTTCCTCGGGCCGCCTTGCAGCAGAAATAACGCATCTGGGGGTGCAGGCGCGGGGCGGTGTAGACATCTGGGGAGAGGAGATAGCACTGGGGGCTCCTGTCTCCAAGCAGCAGCAGCTGCTACTGCTTCACCTTCTGCTGCAGTGGCACGCCGATGTGCAGGGCAGCAGGAAGCTGCTGCAGCACAGCCAGGCCCCACAGTCAGCTGACAAGCCTCAAGGACAAGTCGCTGTCTGCAGTCCCCGGCTCCCCCCGCTGCAAATCCTTTTGGGGTATGTTTCGCAGTGAGGCTGCGCAAGTGTTGGGCTTCGAATCAGTCTTGTTGTATGCATCCGAGCGCTTTTGCATGCAGCAAATGATGGCGTTGTGTATTTAGCTGCTTGCGATGCGGGTGCCTGCAGGCTGCTGCACAAGAGCGGGTTGTTTGCAGGAGAGCATTTGGGGAGTTGCTGCGTAGACGAGGCCGCTGTGTGGCTAGCTGCGCTGCTGGAGAGCGGCTGCTTCCGCTGCAGTTGTCTCTACTTCGTGGGTTTGGTGCGCCTCGCAAGCGAACGGCGGCTGAGTCTCCTTGCCTGCAGCCAGGAGTACCTTTCTTTAGAGACAGTACCGAGAGCGGGGGGAGAAGCAGCAGCTGCAGCAGCAACTGCAGCAGCAGCTGCTGCAGCAGCAGCAAACGGAGCTCCCGGCGGCTTTTTTTCGGTGTTTTCTTTGGCTGTTTTGTCGCACTTGTCAGTGACCCCGCGCTGCAATGGGGGGCGGCCGCTCTTCGTAGAAATACCTCCTTTCGGTGTTGGAGCCCCCAGCGAGAGCTGCTGGGGTTGCTGTACTCCGCAGCATTCAGGAGACCTCTGCGTGGAAGCCGTCACGGGGTGGGCCTTGCAGGGCTTCATGCGCTGCTGTGTCTTGAGCCCCTCGTGGGGCCCTCCTCTCCTTCGCTGTCTGGAGGCTGAGGGGCCTTGGCGGGTCGTGGGCGCTGCGCTGAACGTGAATGCATCTACGAAGCAGGAGCAGGAACAAGAACAAGAGCACCAGCAGCAGCAGCAGCAGCAGCGGCAGGCGGACGCAGCCCGGGCTGCTGCGGCGCAGCACCCCCAGTACGAACTTGTAAACAAATACCGCCGGCAATTGCGGCGTTTCTTGAAGGTTTGCTGTTGCCGAGTTGTGGAGCCCCACACTTCACAAGGGACAGAGGGAGAGGGGAGGAGATCTTTCCTTGAGACGCAACTTACACTGGTGTCTGGCGCTGCTCCTCATTTGGCCGCGAGGTTGGGCCCGCATGCTGCAGTGCATGCGATACCCCCGGGGCTGCTGCTAGCTGTCTTTGGAGCGCAGCTACCTGGCTCTGGTTGGGGACATGCAGGAGGCCCTGCTGCTGCTGCAGGCTGGAGCAACGGGCTGTGGCTGCTGCGCGCGCTGCTGCAGCACATCGGAGAGTTGCCGCCGCCTGCAGCATGTACGGAGCCTGCTGAGGAGACACTACAGGACGCCGGAGACAAGGAGACGGAAGAGAGGCTGGCTGCTCTTCTGCTGCAGTTGGAGGCGGTCACGCGCCACGTGAGGAACTCAGCCGTGGCGTTGGGGGGTCTCCTCCCTGTGGGGAGTCCCTCCCTGTGGGGCCCCAGTGACACCTCAGGCGCCGACTCTGAAGCAGAGCAGCCGCTATTGTTCGACGTGGGGGAGGCTTCAGAGCGGCTGTTGCGTCTGGCTATCAAGGCCCTCAAGGGGCTGCAGTCTCTTTGTGCTCCTGCGCATCTCCCTCAGCAAGCCCTGCATAACGGGCGACAAAAGAAAAGAAAAGAGAAAAAAGGCAACAACAAAAGCAGCATCGTCGATGGCTCGCCTCCACCGACAGAAGCACTTAGGCAATGGACAGAGATGGGGGCTGTTCTGTGCTGCCACATTTGCAACCTGCTGCAGGCTGCTGCTGCTGAGGGGACACCTGAGGCAATGGGGGGTCAGCAGCGGCAGCAGCTGCTGCTGCTGCTGCAGCGAGTGGTGCGGCGGGCGATCGAGTTGGCAGCAGCTTTGCTGCAGGCAGAGGAGCTGCTGGACTCGGACAACTGCGCCCCAGTTATTCGTTGCATGCAGGGCCTAGGCCTTGTCGCGAGTTCCCAGCGCCGAACGGAGACAGAACACCAAACGGAGACAGAAACGCAAGAGACAGAGGAGACGGAGGCACAACAGCAAGATGAAACGGCGCCAAGATGCCAACGGGAGGAGCCTCTCCTTCGGGACTTGCTGCTCGCTCTCTTGCAGCGCCTTGCGGTGGCTGCGAGGCCTTTTGTAGCAGAAGATAGGAGGCCGTTGCTGCTGCTGGCGGCTGAAAGGGTGGTGGGCCGTAAGGAAAAGACAGCTGCAGCAGGAACATCGGCAGGTCTCGCTCACCTCCGCTGGCTGCTGCCCCTGCTGGAGTTCTGGGGGCTGGGGCACACAGCAGCACCAGCAGCAGCGGCAGCACCTGCTGGTGGGCATCTGACGGGTGCTGAAGGAGTGTTCGGCCTGTCGCTCGTCCTGCATGCATGCGGCGCAACCCCAGTTGCCCCGGGTGAAAACCCTGAAGCAGCAGCACTCTCCTTAGTGCAACGGTTGCAGGTGCTCTCTGAAGAGGAAGCGCTGCGCCTGTTCAGCTTCTTGGAGGGCTTGTGGCAGCAGCAAAGGGCCGAGCAACAAGCTCCTGCTGTTGCTGCTGCTGCTGCTGCAGTGGCGCTTGTTGCGGCGGCGCCAGAGACTTCTAAGGCCCGAGCCCACATCCAGGCAGCCAAGGATCTCCCTTCCAATGAGGGTTTGCTGGAAGCAACAGAGCGCGTGATGGTTTGTCTGTGCTTGCAGACGGCGCCTGGGGCCCCCGCGCTGCGCAGTGACAGGGATGCAGCAGCAGCAGCAGCAGCAGCTACAGCAGCAGCACCAGCAACTGATGCTGCAGTGGTGTTTAGACAGGGGCTCGTTGAGACATTGCGCGCATGCTGGGACCGCAGCGGCAGTTTCCGGCGTGCATGCATCCGCCTCTTTCTTCCCTCAGAGGGCCCCGCAGGGACGGAAGAGACAGCCTGTCCCCTGATCCACCCAGCGGTGCGCCTTGCGCTTCTGCTGCAGTGGCGAGATGCGCTGCAGCAGATGCCGCATTCATTTTACCCGTCTGTTGCGGATGCCCTAAAGCGCTGCCAGGAGGCGCTGGAGGAGGGAGACGGCACGGCCGGTGCAGAGAGCAGCAGCAGCAGCAGTTCAAGGAAGCGGCGGAAGGCTGCTGCTTCGAAGCCCAACCCAGTAGAAGATGGCTGGGCAGCAGATGTGATGGAGGCACTGAAACTGTCACTGTATGCGCGGGACAGCAACGAGGGCCCTAGCGGCAAGCGTGTGCGGGCCAAGGGGGCCCCCTGGCAGGTGGCAGCGTCGTTCCTTCGGGAGAGGCGGGAGAGAGAATATCCTGCTGCCTATAGCTTGGCTGCTGAGGCCCCACTGCTGTGGGCACAGGCTGTGCAGCAGTTCCTCGCCTCGCTCTGCATGCAGCAGGCAGGGACATCAGTCCTTGTGCGTCTCGGTGTAGAGTTGGCGCGAGACCTGGCGGAGCTGGCGGGCAGCCTGGAGGAGCCTTTTACGATTGAAGAGGGGTGAGATTTTGAAGCTTTTCTCTCTTTTGTTTCTCTGCCCGCTCGCAGTTTACGCCCTGAAGGGAGAGGGGCTCAGTCCCTTAGATCCTCATAGGAGCTGTCGCGTGCAGTAGGGAGCAGCCAGCAGGAGCACGGATGCGCGGGCTGCTCGTCTCTGCATCTAAGTCCTCTAAATCCCCGTGGCCGCCCTTTGCCATCCGAAACAAGGGTTTAGGGCTTTGGGGTTAGGGTTTTACTGTTTAGGGGCTAGGGTTTAGGGTTTGGCTTGGGCTGCATTGAGAAGATGAACGCATCACGCTGCGAACCAGGAGGGTGTAAAATTTTAAGGCTTTTGTTTGGGGCTTTGCTTTAGGGTTTAGGGGTTTTTGGGTCTAGGGTCTAGGGTTTAAAGTGTTGGGTTTGTTTGGATTCAGGTGGCCTGTGGACGGTTGGGCTCGGTATCAGTTCTTGGCCGTGGTGCTGCACGCATCGGCGGGTGGCAGTAGAAGCAGTTGTTTAGATGAGTCTTCTACTGGGTTGCGCGCTTTGGGCGCCGCTCGTGGGGACCTAGGGACTGCGCTGAAGGACCTGAAGACGGAGTTGGGGGAGCTGCAAGAGGCTCTTACGGGGTCCGGCGACCTGTCTGACGACTCGGTGTATGCATCAGCAGGAGAAGAGGGGGCAGCAGCAGCAGCTGCCGACTTGGCGTATTACCTGGGGGCAATGGGCAGGGCTGCGCAGCTGGGCGTCGTGGTGGTACGCGCCTTACAGCCAAAAGGGACACCCACGGAGGCATGCCTCACGAAAGAGCAAAGACAGTTCTTTAAAGCTCTCAGGCCCAAGGCGCAGTCCGTGGCCCGGGGCTTTCTCCAGGTCTTGGGCCCTTCGCCCCCCATTGCTGCCGTTAACTGCGGCGCCGCGGCGCTGCTGAAGCTGCCCCAAGGGGGAGCGGAGTGGGGGTCGTCTCCTCCCGCTGTTCTTACTTCGGATCTCTTGTCCGTCCACGCCTGGGTCTCTCTTCTACTACCGGCGGTGCAGCTCGCCATGATGGCGGCGGCTCTGGGATCGTCTCCTGGTGCTGCAGCGGCCTACGCGAAAGAAGCTGCTCTGGAGGCGCTGTCTTCCACAGCCATGGCAACCCTGGGGATTGCAGCTAAGCAGGCAATTCGCAGCACAGGGGCGGCTATGGGGCCGGGGGGCAGCGCTGCAGCAGCGGGCCTTGCAGGGGTGTTGTGTCCCCTGCTGCAGTGTTTGTGTGAGCAGCTCCTCCCAGCAGCGAATGCGCAGCAGCTGCAAGGAGCAGAGGAAGCGGCTCGGCCAGAAGAGAGCCTAGAAGGCCGGCAAGAAGATGAGGCAGAGCCTTTCTGCCGCCTTTCGGAGGTGTGCCCCGAGTTGTTTGAGGCCCTCGTTCAGCTGTATGGGGCATCCACCTCCCGGGTAGACGCCTACATTTGCCAAATCCTTACTCTGGACAGCGGGGGCCCGAACCTCAGTGAAAGCGCAGCAGAATGTGCAGCGGAGGGTCACTCAGCGGGTGCAGAGGGCCTTGAGGTCTCCTCAGGGCCATCTCAGGCGGGCGACCAAGCCCTGAAAGAGGCAGGGGCGGCAAGAGAGGCAACAGAAGGAGGCAGCTGCGAGGTGTTCAGCAGCGAGTTCACCTGGATGGCGGAGTTGCCGGATTTCCGGGAAGTGTTTGCAGATACAAGCACAGATGCTTCAGTTGCATCCAGCCCTGTTAGCCAGCGCGTCCGTCTCCGTCTTGCGGGCCCCTGCGACTGGCTCGCCCTCGACCCCAGGCGAGTCAAGGAGACCCTTGATGCGTTTGCGTTCCACGCCAAGTTGGTGCAGCCCCGGCGATTTGCTGCGGAGCAGCAGCAAAGCCTCTGCCGTTGGGATCCCGCAGCTGCTACCGGAGTCGAGAAGCTGCAGGTGCACCTGCAGCTGCAATCTGCCTTGAAGGCGCGTGCGAGTGTGGGGGCAGGGGGCGAGTTTGAGGAGACAACACAGGGGGGCGCCGACTGCAGGGAGACAGTTGTCTGGGCCTCTCAACTGGCGCGTCGTTTGGAAGACCTGGGGCGCAGCTACGAGTTAAGGGCTCTGCGGGAGACTTCGGCGGGGAGCAGCGCGTATGATGTGGGCTACCTTGTACCTTACCTGACGGGGCGGCTGACGACGGCATGCTTCGTTTTGATGTGGCGGTGGCAACGGCTCCTTGAAGAGGAACAGGAACACCAGCAGCAAACTCGCTTGCAGCTGCAACAGCACCTGCAACAGAAGCAGCAGCGGGAAGGGGAGGAGGACAATCCCTCTGCTCCCAGCAGCGATCCTCTAATCGCCTTGTCCGTCAATCGACCCGTGTGCGCAGCGGAGCAGGCGCGCCGGGCCTGTGGAGTGGCGGGGGCTTGGTTGCGGTTTCTGGAGGAGACAGCAAAGAAGGAAGAGGAGGCGGCTGGGATCGTCTCCTCCCCCGAAGGCCCTGCGGGGGAGTCGGAAGGTCCCAGCGAGGGTGTCGGCGGTACACAGGTAAAGGAGACACCAAGCGCTACCGGCGCTGAGGAACCAGAGGAGACTTCCGCACAGCAGAACAAACGGCGCAGGGAGGACGTCTGGGAGATGGATGAATTCAACCCACAAGAAGTGCAACCGGCTGTCACGCGTGTCAGTACATTCTTGAAGGCTGCGAGGCGCATTGGGCGCCTTTGGAGGCCCCTCTCCGCCAGCACTCAGGAAGCAGGAAAGGCCGGTGCAGACGGAGATCGGGAGATAGCAGCGCGCAAACTCGAGGCATGGGGGGCCTCTATCGACGACGGAGACCAATGGCTCAGTAGCTTTGCCTCTGGGGGGGGACTGCAACTCCTTATTATGGCTCTGGGTTGCCCCGTAAGCGGCACTGACACGCCCCAGCATTCTCGGCTGTACATGCACCTAGTATGAAGCCTAGGATATACACAATGCATATGGGCACTTTTGAGAGGATGTTAGAAGCACACACGAAGTGTATTTGCACTTCTTAGAACGCGTAAGGCACAAATTATTCACGTTGAAGGCTTCCAGAAGACCCGACGTACTCGGCGCACGTAATAAAGAATGCGCAGGGGCTCACGAAAAATGTTAAGTCTTAGCATGTTTGGATACGCATACGCCATTGCCACTTGATAATCGCACCCCATGATGAAATGCGCAAACACACAAACACACGCGGGATAATCCGCTGCATACATCCCTTTCTCTGTCACAGCAGGAAATAGACAAAGAGAGATGCAGCGCACTGAGTATATAATGGCTGGTATACGTAGCGCGGGGCACGGCTCTACAGGAGTCTCCTAATGAATTCTTTGTGGTTCTCTTCTGGACTTTCTGCAGGACCCATCTACGCGAGCGGCAGCTGCTCAAGGTCTTGCGGTGTACACGCACCTTTTGCAACTGTCAGCAGACCGGTCGTTGCTTTGCCACTTCGCAGATGTGCACGCCTTCAATATGCAGAACCGCAAGCGGCATTTGAGCGCTGCTGCTGCTAAAGGCCGCGGGTCGCGAAGGCGGGAGACGCAGCACCGGCATAAAGCCGCTACCTTTGCCTTCCGAGAAGTCAAGCAGCTCCTGACGCTTCTGAACTCCCTCATGACCTCGATTCAGCAGCAGCAGCATCAGCAGCAATCCTCAACAGACGCAGTATCTGCAGGGCAAGGGCTTGCACCAGGGAGAACTGTTGTACAGGTGGGCTGGGTGTTGCACCCCAACCATTACCGCGGCCAGTCGCTCTTGGCACTTGGGGATTGCACGTGGCTTTTTGTGTGTTGCTATTTTGTGTGTGCAGGTTGTCTCACCGGTTGCATGCAGCTTTGTTGCTGCTGCGCTGCCTTTCCTCTTCCTCCCAGATCTGCCGCTGTATCCTGTGTTGAACTTTGCGCTGTTGAAACACCCTGCCGTCTCGGTGTTGCTGCAGGAGCCGTGCATGCCGTTAACTTTGGCGGCCTTGCGGCAGCCCCTGTTGGGGTCGGAGGGTCTGTTTTCTCGTTTGCTGCTCTCTCCCTCTGCTGCAACGTCAGCAGAGCAGAAGCGGTTTTTGCTGCTAGTGCTGAAGCGGGCCATGGCGGTGTCTCACTGCCTCGCCGACGGTTCCGTAGCAGTCAGCAGCCGTCTGCTGCAGGCCCACAGAATACCCCAGGCTGTGTTGCCCCCGCCGGCCTTGCTTGCGCTGTCTGCGCTGCCTGTGCTGGGTGATCTAAGTAATAAGTCTTCGGTAAGTCGCAGCGTGCTGGAGGCCCTGTTGCTCTCAACAGCAGCCCCAGCCTGCCTCACCGGTTGCACATGGTGGTCCCCGCATGCAGCTTTCTCAGTGACAGCGGCTCAAGCGGAACTCTGCAGTGTCTGGGCTGCAAAGGAAGGCCCCACAGATCTCCAGTCAGCGGAGTATATCCAAGTTCCCCTAGCCACTGTCAACGCTCAGCACTTGC
Organism: Eimeria acervulina; assembly: GCF_000499425.1. Lineage (NCBI taxonomy): Eukaryota > Apicomplexa > Conoidasida > Eucoccidiorida > Eimeriidae > Eimeria > Eimeria acervulina. The sequence goes on along the minus strand of NW_013549075.1, from coordinate 10,404 downwards.
TGCAGCGCTTTGGCATCCTGCAGTGGCTACGTGCCCAAGTGGAGACAGTCATAACCTCTCTTGGGGCCTCGCCTCGCGCCCGTAGAGGGACAGCAGTCTTCGCAGCGAGGGACTCCGCAGCTTTAGCCAGTCAGCCTGTGCCTCCCCCACCCTTCCCGCTTCATGCAGCGTCTTGTACAGCCGAAAGGAATCAGTCCCTGCGGCATTCTCACCTTTGTAGGGTGGGTGAGTGCCCCCGTGCTGACGGCGTGTGGGGAGGAAGCAAGACGGAAGCCTCTAACAGGGGCGTAACACCGTCTAAGTGGCTGCCTCCTATGAGGGACTGCACTCGTTTGCTGTGGTCTCTGATTGCGGCCTCCACGGTAGCGGCTCCCCTGCCAGCTTGGCAAGCCCCCCGCCTTTGCTTGTGGGGCAGTATCGTCACCAGCACAGGGGAGAGTAATGCCTCACAAGGGGCCCGAGGCGCTGCGGGCGTCGCGGGCAACTGCGAAGGCGGTAGAGTGCATGAGAATTGCAACGACAGTGGTGGACGCCCTTCACCGGAACAGGCGGCCTCTGTGGAGCGTGGAGATTCAGAGACCACAGGACATTTTGGGCCTTTCTGGCCGCTGGAAATAGGCCCCGGGAGTCTGCCTCTGCTGCGAGCAGCACTAAAGGCACGGCGCCAACTCTTTAAGCTGAAGCGAGTTTCTGAGGGAAGCGGAAAGGAAGAGACAGGCGCAGGCGGAGAGCCAGGTCAAGTGCGCCTCACCCTAGGTACCGGAGATGGGCTGCGTCATGCCCACACAGCTCGGCATCTGCTGCTTGACCTCTTGGAGGGACTGCAGCGGCTAGCCAGGGCTTGGTTCATCTTTGGAGAGGCCGCAGGGGTGTTCGTCTGGGCTCAGGACGGCTTCGCCGGAAGCATGTTGGGGTGTACTGCCACCCCATCCTGGGCATCCGACCTGCTGGATGCATCGATTGCGTGCCTCTCAGCGCTGTGGGCAGTGGCGGCATGCGGCGAGTCTCTCGGGTTGCTTTGGGAGGGAGACGACGTTGCAGAAACATCAGACCCCCTTCGAAGACAACAGAAGCTGCAGGCTTCTTCCTGCTGTGGGGACATCTTAAAGCTGTGCGCGTGGGCAGCGTCTCTGCCGGCCAAAACCTCCCCTAGCCGCATGCAGCGGGGGGTCGGAGTCGTGCGTAAGGAGTCGACCGATTTAGGGAATTGCTGCTTTTCTATTTGGGAGACAGTGTACGTTGCTATTTGTGAAGGAGGGCTCGGGCTGCCATCCAACTGCTCTGAAAGGGCCCATAGACAGGTCTACGGAGGTCATACTGGTAGGAGCCGCTGGGTGCACCTCGCGTTGCTGCAAATCCAACGTCTCTGTGGGGCAGACAACGAACCCTTGCAGCGACTAATTGCCGTTGCAGAAGGGATATAACGCAGCAGCTCTGCTTTTTTGACTGCTTTTTACAATGAGTTGGCCGAAGGCCAGACCGACACCAGAACCATTTAGACACTGCAGGTAAGAAGTAGACAGCTGAGACTATGCAAACAGCAGACAGGATGGGGGAGAGAGTCAAGAAAATAGGCACTAGTGAAATCGCACACAAGTTCACAAAAACAGAAGTAGCTTCACACCGTGACAACAAAGGAGAGCTGAAAATGGGATAAGGGGGTCAAAGCAGTATAAACAATGAAGGCAGAAGGGCCAGCAGAGACAACACCGACAACGGAGACAATGCAGGCAAGTTTAAAAAGGCGCCAAGTCCTACGAAGATCCAGCCGTACAACAGACTAGATCCATAAAAGCAAAAAAAAAACGAATGCGCAGATTGACGAACGCCCTCAGGCGGCTGTGTTGACTTCGCAAACGGAAGCCGCTTCCTTTTCTTTTTGGCTGCAAGAAATTTTCTGCAACGAAACGGCATGTAGAGCATGCAGTGAGTCAAATCCCCTCAAGGTAAAGACGTAGACAGCCGTGGGGGGCCAGGCAGGAGCGCGTGCCAGCTTCCCGGCGCGGTACTACAGAGACCTTCCTGATAAAGCCGCAACCTTAAGTGAAGCACACCAGCCTGCCGGCCCCTTACAATGGCCTCAGCTTGATCGTGAACAGCAAAGCTTCGAGCATATACAGCCTGCCGTGCTGTCGGTCGTTGGACCAACTGTAGCAGCAGTTGCCGATGCCCCGTTGAGATGCACTGCGTGGGTTCTGCTGCAAAGACAGACTTAACAACATTGGAGGCAGGCGTCCGCAGATTTATGTGCTGGAACCGAGATCGCCTACGCGTTCTTGCATTGAGAGGGGTTCCTGCAGGAGCCGCAGGACGCCCTGTTCATCAAGGACCCACCATGTCTGTTCCACAGAGACAGGAGTCACAGCAGGGGCAGCGTTATTGTGCTCATTACTCTGATGTTGATCGGGGGCGCCTCCGCTCGATTTTCCAGACGACGAAAAAGAGCCTGCCCCGTCTGGACGTGAGGAGGTGGGGGGATGCGTTTTCGCGGCAGGCAGCACAAAGCCGGTAGGCGTGAGAGTGCAGCCCCACTGCTGCTGCGACTTCTGTTGCAACCGTCGATAGGCAGATGCGCAGCAGCGAGCGGCCAAGGTAGCGAACGGAAACGCGCGGGGCGAAACCGTTTGGATGCTTATCTGGACACACGCATTCAGCGGTGCATGGGGCTCAGCTGAGCTTCAGTCCACTTATATCCACCGCGCAAATCTAACACTTTTAAGGCAGATTCGTGCCGCTCCCCATCACAGCATTGCAACATGTAGGCAGTATGTATAAAACAGTTGCACAGCTGTAGCGGGAAGAACGTGTGAGACAGCATGGGCTTACCAGTCTGTAGCTCTCCTGGTGCCACGGCAGTCTGCCCGCTGCATGCGTCGTCTTCGTTCTGGAGTTCTCACAAAAGACTTCGCTGACGAGGTGGCGCTGCTGCAGCGCCTGTACGACGCTGCGGTGGAGCTCCATGCGCAGCCGACAAAAGGCCTGGGAGACGCGTTCCCACTGCTGTTGCACCCAGCGTAGCTCGTGGGGCCCGGCGCCTTCCCCTCCGGTGCAGACGGCCCGCTCGAGAGTTGGGGGAAGTAGACCTTCTTCTTCTGTCCAACTGGGCAGCAGCGAAACCTGCAGAGACAGGGATGCGAGCTTTCTGTTGCGTCCATGAAATATACCGCCTCCAAGCGACAGCACCGGCAAGGCGCGCAACCCTTCAAGCCTACTCGTCGGCCGGCTGAATCCATTATTCATCTCAGGCAAGTCCAGCGCCAGCGGCGGAGACAGCGCGGGCGCCTCCCTCAGGCTTTGTTGCACCAGCAAGAGCTGCTGCTGCCACTCGTCAAACTCCGCGGCGTCCATGGCAGCCCCAAAACTGTCCGCGTGCATAATGCACGCCCTGCTGAGGGCAGTGGGGAATAGCTTCAACAGCCCCGCCACCTTGTCTTGATGCTGCAGTGGCTCTGTATGTTCCGACCACTGCTCAGACGGAGCTCCAGCGCGGGCTGCTGCGGTGTTAATGGATGCTCCAGGCACGAGAGCCGCGAGGTGGTCCCGGAGTGCCTGTGAGTTGTCAATTAAGTAATCGTCAAAAAGAACAGCTGCCGTGCGCCGAGATATCCCAGGCAGTCTGCAGAGGTCCTGAAGGGCACCTTCGCGCATGGCATTCCGCCTGGCAATACAAAGCACAAACGCACCCAACAAGAAATATGGGAATATCCGTAGTGATCCACGCGTAGAGAGTATTAATGTGCATAATATTATGTGCTATACTGACGTGCATCCAACGATTAGTCTACCATTCCGCTGGGCGCCTTAAAATGGAGGAGACCTTTCAAAGCAGTTGCTCCACTGCTTGTTGGATTTGCGTTGACGGCTAGAGTGAACTGGCTCTTGCTGCTTTTCCTCTCTTAAAGGTCGCTGTCTTCCATGCACAGGCGTGTGCATGCACGCATACGCGTACATACATATACACGTAGGCGCATGAATGCACGGATATAAATATATATATATATATATATGCGGATACGAATGATAATGCGCACGCACATATCTGCACACCGGCTGGTACACAATTACACGTACATGTACAGGCCCATACACACCGCATATATATGTATATATATATACCTGTACATTGGTACACGCAAATACATATATTGGCATGCATATCCATGCACACATGCATTATCAAAATACATACGCATGAGCGTATGCGTAAACATATGCATGAAAGCTCTCGCACGATTCTGCTGCGCAAAGCTGAGAAAAGCGATGCTTGCTCACGACTTCCTAATAAGCTCGGCCACGCCGTGAGACAACACCACGAGTATCTTCTGGAGGACGGCTGAGCGGAAGGCTCCCCTCTGCACTATGTTTCTTTCTTCCCCTCGCAGTACAAGGCCCCCTTCGCGTAGCAGCAGCAGCACTTCAGCGATATTGTGAATCGGGATACGCGAGCTGCCCAGGATTTCATACGCCTGCACAGTCCAGAAAACATTCTTAACCTTCTGCCTGGTCCTCCCAGTATACGGGTAACTAGTTGAAATTTTGTATGCGCGCATGCAGATGCAAAATAAACAAATGAAAAACGAACGAGCATACGTTGCCACATGCAAATAGAGAGAGTAATATGCATAAATACACGCAAATTGGCGTTTTACAGTCTTGCACGCATGAATGAGCAGCAGCGGCTCGCATCCATGCAAACAGAGATTGGAGCATCTGGGCCTTGTCTGATCCCATACAACAACCCCATTGACGCATGTTCATTCAACGGATTGCTTAAGAGTTGTGTCGCTTCGCATTTTGCACGAGGCTTCTCACTGTCTTGTAGGCTCGCGCCCTGAACGCACTCCCGCGTTTTCGCACGAGAGGACCGGCATCCCCCGCGTTGAAGAGGGGTGAACTTGGTCGTGTGTCTAGACACTGCTGTTGTGCCTCCTCCTGGCGTTGCTCCAGGTGCCGCTGCCTCCACAACATGCTGAGGCTCTGCAGTATTTCCTCGTTTCTGTAAGCATGAAGAAGCAGAGCACGCAGGCATCAAGGGCCGCATATCAGCACTTGCCGTCTAGGCTCTTCCAGTCGACAAATGCAATGGCGCTGCCGCCCCAAATGTTTTTTTGCAGCCACGCAGGAGTGACTGGGCGCGCTTCTGCAGGACCGCTCCTGTGTATGCACTCCCTGAGTCCGTTTTTGCGAATTGTATGGCTTACTTTGCCGTTGGGGATGCTCTGCAGGACACAAATGCAATGCGCAAGCCTCTCAGTGAGCAACGTTATCAGGTATCACCGGTATTGCAGTGCATGAAGTGCGCAGGGTAGTATCTCTTTGTGGCTTTGCTGTCTTATTGTGAGCATACCCTCGCGGCCATTCAACCAGAAGGTGCCTGCTGGGGACTTACGTCTCCTTCGCGAATTGCAGAAATTTGCTGTCGAGTTGGCTCATCGCCTCTTGAAATGCCGCCATGTCACGCGGGACCTGCTGGGCCTCTGCAGGCGGAAGATAGCCGTCCTGTGCATTGTAAAGGCGCCGCGAAGGGGAGATGGGTCGCAGAAAGGGAGCTAAAGATCCGCCGAAGCCTCTGTGCTCTTGAGTGGGGAGCAGACACCTGCCCGGTCTGGTCCCCGGAACCCTATATTCCCAGGGGCGCCAGGAGCCCCTGGGAAAATATCTGGAAGTAGAAACGCTACTGAAAGCAGCACTTGTATCATCGCGAGTCCACTGCCCACTGTGCATACAGCTGGCGGGAAGATCAGGGCAAGGATCCCCTCCCCATCTCCCCCATTGAAACTCTTCTACGCACTCTTCCCCCGCAGCACTTGTTGCATGTGGTGCTGCTTGCAGGACACACCAGACGGCCACACGCTCGCAGAGCTTCTTTACGACTGTCCTGGGGTGCCTGGCCTCTCCACAGCGTCGCAACCCAACCCTCCACAGTGCACGGGGTAGGAAGACCTCTCCCCTTCCCAGGGAAAGGCGGCAAGGAGGATCCCTGATGCCTTTGATGAAAGCTTCAAAACGGAGGGCCGGTCTCTGGCGAGAGAAGGCGGGCCCTTGGGGTGCAACCGAGAAAGAGATAGAGGAGGCAAAGGCCCTCCACAGGAGAAACTCCAAAATAAGGAGCTTCCGAAGGCTTTTTACAGCCGCCATCACTCAAGGAAGGCCAAGCATCGTCCCTCAGAGGGAACCTGCGGGCGCCCAATGACAAACCCTACAGACCAGAGTGCCACCCTTCACGTAAGGGCCAAGCCTAAAACACGTAGGGGGGCCCAACGAACACCTGAACAAGTGGGGTGGGAGGCTCAGTCGTCCAAGTAGATACCCTATTTACAGGAACATGTAGCAGCAAGTGCTAAACTTTCTAGTTGCCAAACAACCCGCATTTCCCTGGTTCTAAGGTTGCGTGCTTCAGGTTCTGCTGAGCCCGAGTGCTCTCCCGTAGGTGACCTCAGCAACTCCTCAAGCTGCAATGCCAATGGAGTGGCTAACAAACAAAATAAATAAGAGAATAAACAAACCCATATAACTGGAAGTGGAGCACATGTCTGGAAAACGTCGGAAATCCAGAAGGGGACGTCGACTCCCCTGCAAAGACCGCAAGCCATCGAGGTAGGTTTGAAGGCCGCAGCTTGGAGACTGCCTCAGCTACAGCAGTTATTGTTTCTTGTCTTGTGAAGGACGTTTTCCTCTCGATCTCAGCGAGGGAATAACAAACCGTTCTGAGCGGATTCCGCCGCTTTCCTGCGCGCATGTGTGACGGTGAACGCATGCGACTGAGGCCTTCAGAACTTCTAAGGGATAGGGGAGCTGTAGTGCCACATCCGAAGCTTCTCCATTTCCCCCCTTTTCGGTTCCGTGAGAAAACGAAAAAGGCTTATTTGTGAACTGTGGGATCCTCAATGGTCTCTGGCTGGGGAAGGCTCACAGAGAGTCGCTTCCTCCACGCACCCGGTTGAGTTTGAGGGTGAAGGGTTTAAGGTTAACGGTCTTTGTGTTGGGACCCTCTGTGGAATGATGCCCTGATCACTGACCGTTCGAAACGGGTTCAGATGCTGGGCATGCATGGGAAGGCACCGGACGCACAACTGCTGCCATGGGGAAGTACGCATTGCTGTTCCCTCGCCTTGTTAACAATGCGCAGTTGAGGATAACACAGACGACCAAAGTTTGTCCTAGGCAACTGCTTAACGCAGCACTGCTGGCTCCCCCCCTCCTGCCTCGGGTTGTCACCTCTTCGTCTTCTTCACCCGGGAGACAAGATTCTCTGATTTCTTCCCCCCAGGCAGACGCATGGCGATGTACAGTCACCGAACGAACCCCTATAAACCATGAAGCAGTTTCCTATAATGCTCCCCAAGATGAACCGGCAGCGAAGGCCAGCAGCGTCTCTGACAATCAACGCACAACAGCAGAGCGCACTTGGGAGATACTGGAAATGCATGCAGTGGCGGCATTGCCGAGTCTGAGGTGCGCCTCTACGGTCTTAGCTCCTTGTGCTGAGCAGCCGTGGGGGATGTGCAATGCGGAGAGTGAATGCTGATGAGGCTTGTTGCTGTGCAGTTTTGTGTATTCAGAGTGTTTTGTAGGGTTTAGGGTTTAGGGTTGCAGAGTTGTGCTGCTCTGGCGTTTCCGTCTGCTGTTTACAGTCCAGCGGGAATCCTCCAGTTTCTCTACTTAACCTTAAGGGGAAACTGCCGCCCAAAACATTTCCTTGCAGAGGTACGGCGTCGCTTTTGTATACTACCGGCTAGCTGCGGCCGTTGAGAGGGCCTACATGCAGCCATAGTACCCAAGTATTGACGCGGTCAGATCCACGCGCATTTAGCACGCTCATTTAGGAACGTTCTCAATGCTGCAAGCTTGCGCGCGTGGGGCTGTGCAGTTTGTGAGGTTTCCCATATGCGAGAGTCTGCTGCCTTGTGGGCAGTGCGTGGGTGGCTGTGCTGCATGTGCGGCTTTGCGCTGTGTGTGCTGCTGTGAGAGGCAGCTACGACGCTTTGTGCTGGAGGGTGAGCCTGCTGCTCCCCCAGTGGAGACCTTTTGGTTGCTGTGGACGGCTAACGACTTGGCCCTCTTCTGCAAATTGTTATCAGAGTGTGTCAGCCCGTTGACGAAGTGCACAACCCATTTTCCCTTTCCTTTTTTTCTATGCCATGAACAAATCTGAATTCTGATCCGTTACCTGTGTTTGCCCTGGGAGTAAGTGGGAGTATTTTTGGCCAGCACCCCAGCCAACTCTGCGCAACTGTACACACTAGAGTATGTGTTGTGCGTGCGTGTGTGTGTGTGTGTGCGTGAGTGAGTGTGTGTGTGTGTGTGTGTGTGTGTGTGTGTGTGTGTGTGTGTGTGTGTGTGTGTGTGTGTGTTTGTGCGTGTGGATGTGTGCATGTTCGTGTTTGCATGGTTTGACAGGCACCACGTGGACGATGCGGCACTTGTTGCAAAACTCATTTCACGGGTCACTGCCAGCTTACCGCACTTAAGCCCCGAGGACGTCGCGCTCGTTTTGGGGGCTGCGGCCGGGGATTCATCGTCCTACCTGCAAAAAGCGCTGCTGCTGCAGCAACCAGCGGCATCTGGGGAAGCTGCCCATCCAGGAGCGGCTGCTGAATCTCACTATCCCTCCGCACCGGCTGCGACGCCCGGGGCCCCTTCAGTTGATAGACGAGGAGACAGTCGCTGGCTATGCGAAGGAGGCCTTCCGCTATTTGTGCTGTTGCTTCAGCTTCTGGCTTCACAGGTACGTCTTGGGTGCGACGGGGAGAAGGCAAGGGAAGCGGGAAGCAGGTACCCCCGTAGTCTTCATGCGTTCGTTTGCGTCTCCTCCCTGTTGCCCTGCAGCTGCAGGAGGCCGGTATAGATGATTGCGTGAGAGCATTCTTCGCTGCCTCTCAGATCCTCACTACCTCTGTGAGCCTTAGGAGAGCTCTGCCCTTGTCGTGTTTTGAGACTTTGTTGCTAGGGGCGCTGCGTTTTCAGATGCAACTCTTCAGTCTCTAGTGACGATTGCGCTGGGTGAGTCAGCGCGGTTCTGGTCCTTTGCTGTACCTGTTCTGGTCGTTTTGCAGGCTAAAGGTGCCCTTTCTCGCTCATTGCCAGGGCACAGCGGGGCAGCAGGCGCGAAGCTGAGTGCCGTCTCCGCTGCTGCACTAGAACCGCTCTGCCTTTTGACGCATCACTTGGGATGTAAAGTTGCAACAGCTTCGGTCGGCGCAAAGTTGCGGTGTGTGGTTATTAGTTATGTTGCATCATCATCACTATTGTATGCCAATAGTTACATCATTACTAATATTACTCTCACAGTTAGTATTTGTATTAACAGTAGTGTCTTTCAAAATTGCTGCAGTAAGTTGTTTTCAGTCGTATGAACTATCTCTGTTATCACTATTGTAACAGGCTACTTGTATGAAGTATTATGTGCACTGTTACACTGCACTGCTGTAGTTTGGAACCTTCCAAAGGATCTCCCGCAGGGGCGCCGCAGTTTTATGACGGTTGACGGGAAGCACGTTTCGTTTGGTCTCCATGCGCCGAGAGCTGTGGGGGCTGTCCTGCGCGCAGCATTGTTTCGGGCGGTGTTCGCCTGTTGCAGTTGTTGAGACACCGGAAAGGCTCCGGGGGAGCCTCTCTGCAGGAGGCTGTTGCTTCTGCCGTGGACGCTGCTGCTTCGACGGGGTTTGGCGCAGTAACAAGCAGTGTACATATGCTGAAAAGCTGCCCTGAAAATGGACTAGGACCGAGAGTAGGCCGGCCCCTCGACTCATCATTTTCTTCCCTTCAGGCTAGCAAAGCTGCAGTTCTCAGGAGCCTTCTATTCGCCTCCTATTCAACGGCACGCAGAAGCCGCCAGACGCTCGCGTGCGACCCGCATCCTGCAGGCGCATGTCCAGCCTCTGCTGCAGCGCGCTTTGACGAAGCTTTGCAGGAGACGCTTCTAGCCTCTATCTCCGGTCTGTGCTCGTAAGAAAGGACACGCACCTGAAGCCCTTCCACGTTCCGGAACTACGCATGTCTATCGATGTTTCATGCAGAGCGTAGTACCGCGTCGCAACTTATTTCTACCTGTCACAATGCAAACTTGTAGAATACAAGAATAACATACCTATGTAGAATGCGCTTTTGCTGGGAATAGTGGTGAACTGCAGCCTCACAGCGCAGGTCGTGATGCGGGACTGGCTGCGCGCTCAGGGTTCCAGGAGACTTAAGCGCCTCCGAAGGGATGACTCTCGTAGAGTTCCTTTGGCAGCTCCGCATGCACTATGGCTTTTCTGTACCCTTTTCCTGCGTGGAGGGTACGCAATTTGTCCCCTCCTCCCCGCTTGTTCCGCAAAGTTTTTGAGGCACACAGTCTTGTGCATATATATATATATATATATATATATATATATATGCCGAACTTTGGTTGCCTGTACCTTC
>NW_013549076.1:0-5067 GCF_000499425.1 Eimeria acervulina | reverse complement strand
GAGGCCGTCCCCTCACTCTTCATCTGTCTGAGCTGCCTCTGCAAACAGCCAAGCCAAACCCTAAACCCTAAACCCTCAGCCCTAAACCCTAAACCCTAAACCCTAAACCCTAAACCCTAAACCCCCAACGTATGAAGAGAATAGATCCAAACAAGGCACGGAAATCTGGCTGCCTAAAGATTCAGGGATGAACCATAAATTAATGCTTGAACGAATCTAGGGTTTAGGGTTTAGGGTTTAGGGTTTAGGGTTTGGCTTGCTTCGCCGCTGTTCTTTCTTTATTCTGTCTTCTTTGATATGCTTTGATATTTTCTGTGCTATTTCTCTTGCAGTCATATTCTGGCCAAAGAAATCCTTAAGAGAACCGTCCAGCCCTGCAACACAAACCCTAAACCCTAAACCCTAAACCCTAAACCCTAAGCCCTAAATGGTGAGCATTCATAACGCCGCTGCTTAGTTAGAAGGATTGGACAACTGCAGTTTAAAAGTGGGGAGAAGAAAGAGAAGGATGTCTCTGTCACCCCCAAACCCTAAACCCTAAACCCTAAACCCTAAACCCTAGACTTACCCATGAAGTAGTGGATGATAGAATGGTCTACAAGGTATTCTTCGTCTCCCGTTCTCGCGGTCTCATTAAAATAAACTCTAAATTTGCGAGTAATATTCTTTATCTGCCCCTGAAACCACAAACCCTAAACCCTAAACCCTAAACCCTAGCGCTATTCCTCTAGAACAGCTGCGATGGGACCCAGTACGCCTCAACAGCACCAACAATAACAGCAGCAGCAGCAGCAGCAGCACATGATGGACTACCCTTTCCAGCAGCAGCAACAGCAGCAGCAGCAGCAACAGCAGCAGCAGCAGCAGTAGCACAGCAGCAGTAGCAGCAGCAGCACCACTACCATCCCCACCAGCTGTACCAGCAGTAGCAGCAACAGCAGCAGCAGTACTAGCAGCAGCAGGAGCAGCAGCAACACCAGCAGCAGCAGCAGCAGCAGCAGCAGCAGCAGCAGAAGTTGCTGACGGGAGTGCCGGTGAGGCCCAAGAGCCGGGGATGAAACTCTCTGCAGTAGTCGGCGACTTGTGCTACGCAGTCTCTTGCTGGATCCACTGAAGAAGTAAACAATTAATTGTTTAATTAAACGCTTCTGTCTTTTAAAAGATAATATAAAATAATGTCAACAGAACGATATAAAAGAAAGCAAAAGAAAGCAGACAAAAGGAGACACAAGCAAACAAAAGGAGACACCTGAACGCATATATATATATATATATACTGTATATAATATATAATATATATATGCTGTATATAATATATAATATATATATACTGTATATAATATATAATATATATACTATATATAATATATATAATATATATACATATATACTGTATATAATACATATAATATATAATATATATATGCATATATATATATATTTTAACAAGAGAAAGAAAATATCGGTACCTGTAACAAACACCGGCTGAACCACCTCTCCAAACTCTTTATCTGCAGCAAACCCCACAATATAAACCCTAAACCCTAAACCCTAAACCCTAAACCCTAGACACTAAACCCTAAACCCTAAGCCCTATGCCTCAGTATCAGGTGCAAACATGAGTAAGTCCTACACGGAAGCGTAGTGTTTGCGAAAGATATATTTCGAATACATCGAAGCTTTTGACAAATTAGGGTTTAGGGTTTAGGGTTTAGGGTTTAGGGTTTAGGGTTTAGGGTTTAGGGTTTAGGGTTTATTTGACCGATTTGTTCGATAACTTCAGCGATTTTTTGCAGCTCTTTTGGGCAAATGTCGGGGCAAAAAGAAAACCCAAAGTACAGCAGAAGATATTTATCTTTAAAATCTTTATTGCTGCATAGCTGTGCAGCAGAGTTTACTAAGACCCAGCTTCCTCCTACTAACGGACGACCTATTGAAAGTGTCTCCGTTATCGCTGAGGAGACAGACAAAAAACAATTTAAATAAATAAATATATATAAATTATATGTATATAATATATATAATATATATATTATATATTATATATATATTATGTACAATTATATGTATATAATATATATTATATATATTATACATATTATATATATTATACATATTATATATATTATATATATTATATATGTTATATATATTATACATATTATATATATTATACATATTGTATATATTATACATATTGTATATATTATATATATAATCAACAAAAAGACAAAAGGAGACAGAATTTATTTTATTGTAAAGAGACAGAAGAAAGAGAGTAAAGAAAGAAAGAGAGTAAATAGAGAGACACAAGGAGACAAAATTTAATATAAAGAGACAGAAGAAGGAGACAGAAGAAATAGGGTAAAGAAAGACAGAGACAGAGACAGAGACAGAAGGAGACAAAAATTTATATAATATGAAGAGACAGAAGAACGAAACAGAGTAAAGAAAGAGAGAGACAGAAGAAAGAGAGTAATGCAAGAGAGAAGAGAGTAAAGAAAGAGATCAAAAAGAAAGAGACGCAAGAAGGAGACACAAGAAGGAGACATAAGAAGGAGACAGCAGCAGCAGCAGCAGCAAGACACAAGCACCTTCGCCACGCAACAGCAGCAGGAACAGCAGCAGCAAAAGAGACATAGGAAAAGAGAGAAGGAGACAGAGGAGGAGACAATAGAGACATAGACAGAGCACAAAGACACCCAGCCAATGCCTCTGCAGCAACAAAGAGACACAAGCAGCAGCAGCAGCAGCAACAGTGCAGCAAGAAGCAGCAGCAGCAACACACCGGCCTTCTGTCTCTTCTTTCTCTCCATCTGGAAGAGCACCAAAGCCGTCATCGCCCTGCAGCAGCAGCAGCAGCAGCAGCAGCAGCAGCATCAGTAGCAATAGCAGCAGCAACAACAGCAGCAGCAAGAACAGCAACAGCAGCAGCACCAGGTTTCATTGACGAGGCAACGACACAGCAACTCATACGTAGCAGCAGCTGCTGCAGCAGCAGCGGCGGCAACAAGAAAAGTAACAGTAACAGCAGCAGCAGCAGCAGCAGCAGCACCTACGCGCATGCAGCGCTGCAGAGAAGAGACACCCTCCACGTAACAAGGCGAGGAGACGATGGGGGGAGGGAGGCCTTTGGAGGGGTTTGTGCTGCTACTGCAGCAGCAGCAGCAGCTGCTGCTGCTGCTGCTTCCACCTCGTGCCGATGAGCAGCGCGTGCTGCTGCAGCTTCAACACTGGGGAACCGCAAGGCATTCAGATCCGGCCTAGCAGCAGCAGCAGCAGCAGCTGCTGCTGCTTTTGCTGCAGCTGTCATGGGCATATGAGCTATTGGCGCTGCTGCGCTATCGTCCCGCTGCTGCTGCTGCTGCTGCTGTTCTTGATGCTGCTGCTGCGGCTGCTGCTGTTGTTGCTGCTCATCTTGGTGCTGCTGCTTTGACCTTTGCTGAGGCTGCTCGTGCTCCTGCTGCTGTTGTGTCTGACCTTGCTGCTGCTGCTGCTGCTGCTGCTGGTCTTGCTGCTGCTGCATCTGAGGTTCCCCTTTTGAATGTTTCGGCCGTGATGAGAAGCAGCGGCTGCTGCTTCTGCTGTTGCTGCTGCTGCTGCTGCTCCTCCAAGACAGCAGCTGTCTTTGTTGCTGCAACTCACGCACGCGGCAGCAATTGCTGCTGTTTGAGATGCTGCTGCTGTACCAGCTGCTGAAGTTTCTGCTGCTTCTGCTGCTGCACCAACTGCTGCCGTTTCTGCTGCTTCTGCTGCTGCTGTTGCTGCTGCTGCGCCAGCACACGAACGCAGCAGCAGCTGGGGACTTGAGGCCCTGCTGCACCGCCATGTGGAGTGCTGCTGCTTGCTGCAGCCCCAGCTGCAGCTTAAGTACCGACCTGCTGCTGCTGCTGCTCATTCTGCTGCTGCTGCACTGCCGTCGATCCTTTTGCTTGCTGCTCTTGCTGCTGCTGCTGCTGCTGCTGCTGCTGCGCAGCCACAAGCTGCAGCAATTGCTGCAGTGTAATTCCACAAGGAGCAGCAAATATCAGTCGGAGGCTCGTTTGCTATCGCTATATACCCAATAGCAGCAGCAACCTCGCTGCCTGCTGCTGCTGCTGCTGCTGCTGCTGTTGTTACTGTTGCTGCTACTACTGCTGCTGCTGTTGCTGCTGATTGTTAGACCCCTTGCATGTGCTGCATAAGAAACGAGTTGATAATAATAACAATTCAAGAGAAAAATTAAAAAGTAATATTAACATGTGCAGACTTAAACAGGGTTTAGAGGGGCCCCCTGGGGGCCCCTCTAAGCCCTGTTGCTGCTTAGAGAAGTTTGCTGTAATTATAGTTGTTTATATTTAAAATAAATATATTTTTTCTTTTATTTTAAGAAAGAGGAGACAGCTGCAGCAAGGCAGACAAGGACATACTCTATAACAACACTTGGTTTGTTGCTGCTGCTGCTGCTGCAGCTCTTGCTGGGTTGCTGCTGCACCTGGGGCAGCTGCTGCTCGCAACAGCAGCAGCAACAGCAGCAGCAGCAGCACTTGCTGTCTTCTCTTTTGTGCTGCCTCCGCAGCTTCCCGGTGTATATCTGTCTCCTTGAACGCCCTGAGTCCTAAACATTACTTTGGGGCTGCATGCAAACAAAAAAAAATTGAGTGCGGAGACTGTCATTAGGTCGGGAGACCTCCGACAAACTGTAGCTAGCTGCAGCTAGCTACAGCTAGCTACAGCTAGCTAGGGCTAGCTGTTACCTGTTTATGTCTAAGGCTAGCTGTAGCTAGCTGTTTTGATTTCCTGTTTGCTGCGAATAGCGACTTTTAGCTGCTTCTATCCATGGCTAGCTGTAACTAGCTGTATATGTATGTAGCTAGCTGTAGCTAGCTGTAGCTAGATGTAGCTAGCTGTAGCTAGCTGTAGGCAGGAGAGCGAGTTGAGGGGACAGAGAAAAACGGAGACAGCCGCAAATACGAAGAACAAATAAATGAACGCTGCAATCCCTGAATAAAGAAAAACTGTTGCTGCTACTGCTGCTGCTGCTGCTGCTGCTGCTGCTGCTGCTGCTGCTGCTGCTGCTGCTGCTGC